>NC_092168.1:49203925-49361425 GCF_045791955.1 Oncorhynchus clarkii lewisi | reverse complement strand
GTTACTACAAGGACCAAACAGTTACTACCCAGGACCAAACAGTTACTACCCAGGACCAAACAGTTACTACCCAGGACCAAACAGTTACTACCCAGGACCAAACAGTTACTACCCAGGACCAAACAGTTACTACCCAGGACCAAACAGTTACTACTAGGACCAAACAGTTACTACCCAGGACCAAACAGTTACTACCCAGGACCAAACAGTAGGACCAAACAGTTACTACCCAGGACCAAACAGTTACTACCCAGGACCAAACAGTTACTACCCAGGACCAAACAGTTACTACTAGGACCAAACAGTTACTACCCAGGACCAAACAGTTACTACCCAGGACCAAACAGTTACTACTAGGACCAAACAGTTACTACCCAGGACCAAACAGTTACTACCCAGGACCAAACAGTTACTACCCAGGACCAAACAGTTACTACCCAGGACCAAACAGTTACTACCCAGGACCAAACAGTTACTACTAGGACCAAACAGTTACTACCCAGGACCAAACAGTTACTACCCAGGACCAAACAGTTACTACTAGGACCAAACAGTTACTACCCAGGACCAAACAGTTACTACCCAGGACCAAACAGTTACTACCCAGGACCAAACAGTTACTACCCAGGACCAAACAGTTACTACCCAGGACCAAACAGTTACTACCCAGGACCAAACAGTTACTACCCAGGACCAAACAGTTACTACTAGGACCAAACAGTTACTACTAGGACCAAACAGTTACTACCCAGGACCAAACAGTTACTACCCAGGACCAAACAGTTACTACTAGGACCAAACAGTTACTACTAGGACCAAACAGTTACTACCCAGGACCAAACAGTTACTACCCAGGACCAAACAGTTACTACCCAGGACCAAACAGTTACTACCCAGGACCAAACAGTTACTACCCAGGACCAAACAGTTACTACTAGGACCAAACAGTTACTACCCAGGACCAAACAGTTACTACCCAGGACCAAACAGTTACTACCCAGGACCAAACAGTTACTACCCAGGACCAAACAGTTACTACCCAGGACCAAACAGTTACTACCCAGGGACCAAACAGTTACTACCCAGGACCAAACAGTTACTACCCAGGACCAAACAGTTACTACCCAGGACCAAACAGTTACTACCCAGGACCAAACAGTTACTACCCAGGACCACACAGTTACTACCCAGGACCAAACAGTTACTACCCAGGACCAAACAGTTACTACCCAGGACCAAACAGTTACTACTAGGACCAAACAGTTACTACTAGGACCACACAGTTACTACCCAGGACCAAACAGTTACTACCCAGGACCAAACAGTTACTACCCAGGACCAAACAGTTACTACCCAGGACCAAACAGTTACTACCCAGGACCAAACAGTTACTACTAGGACCAAACAGTTACTACCCAGGACCAAACAGTTACTACCCAGGACCAAACAGTTACTACCCAGGACCAAACAGTTACTACCCAGGACCAAACAGTTACTACCCAGGGCCAAACAGTTACTACTAGGACCAAACAGTTACTACTAGGACCAAACAGTTACTACCCAGGACCAAACAGTTACTACCCAGGACCAAACAGTTACTACCCAGGACCAAACAGTTACTACCCAGGACCAAACAGTTACTACCCAGGACCAAACAGTTACTACCCAGGGCCAAACAGTTACTACTAGGACCAAACAGTTACTACTAGGACCAAACAGTTACTACCCAGGACCAAACAGTTACTACCCATTACCAAACAGTTACTACCCAGGACCAAACAGTTACTACCCAGGACCAAACAGTTACTACTAGGACCAAACAGTTACTACAAAGGACCAAACAGTTACTACTAGGACCACACAGTTACTACCCAGGACCAAACAGTTACTACTAGGACCACACAGTTACTACTAGGACCACACAGTTACTACCCAGGACCAAACAGTTACTACTAGGACCACACAGTTACTACCCAGGACCAAACAGTTACTACTAGGACCACACAGTTACTACCCAGGACCAAACAGTTACTACTAGGACCACACAGTTACTACCCAGGACCAAACAGTTACTACTAGGACCACACAGTTACTACCCAGGACCAAACAGTTACTACTAGGACCACACAGTTACTACCCAGGACCAAACAGTTACTACTAGGACCACACAGTTACTACCCAGGACCAAACAGTTACTACTAGGACCACACAGTTACTACCCAGGACCAAACAGTTACTACTAGGACCACACAGTTACTACCCAGGACCAAACAGTTACTACCCAGGACCAAACAGTTACTACTAGGACCAAACAGTTACTACCCAGAACCCATCTGAAGGAAGGAAAGACTCTCAGGAACACGAACATGTTGTTTTGCTCTAGGATGCTCACGAGCTTCACAAGACTGGTCTGAAGGTAGCTCTCTACCAGTTTAGTATCCGTTTCTAAATACATATATAATGATTTCCTTATATCTCTCAGACATAGGACAGACACTGAAAACTTCCTTTTAATGGATTATTTTCACCTTTTGTTGTGTGTGTTTCTATGGACTAATAGCAATAAGGCCAAATTCAATGTTTCATCAATTTGTTTTTGATATTTCTGATACCTAAAAGATGAACTAGCTGAAGAGGGGGGGTATGAAAAGGGGGGGGGGGTGAAGAGGGGGAGGAGAGCGAGGGGGCAGGAAATCTGTATTCACTGACATTGTCCTTGTCCTTCAACGTAGTCACGTATAGACAGATGTAGCCTTCCTGTCTCTTCGGTCCGGCTGGGCCTTAGGGAGGGGGGGAAGCCCCGCACTGAGGAAACTAGCACACAAGTCAAGGTCCAGCCACAGAAGAGGAGCCTTTCTACTTCTCCAAAGGTCCATAGGGCTCCATTTCGGCCGGTATGAGGGAATAGGGTTCCATTTGGGCCGGTGTGAGGGAATAGGGTTCCATTTGGGCCGGTATGGGGGAATAGGGTTCCATTTGGGCCGGTATGGGGGAATAGGGTTCCATTTGGGCCGGTATGGGGGAATAGGGCTCCATTTGGGCCGGTATGGGGGAATAGGGTTCCATTTGGGCCGGTATGAGGGAATAGGGCTCCATTTGGGCCGGTATGGGGGAATAGGGCTCCATTTGGGCCGGTATGGGGGAATAGGGCTCCATTTGGGCCGGTATTGGGGAATAGGGTTCCATTTGGGCCGGTATGGGGGAATAGGGTTCCATTTGGGCCGGTATGGGGGAATAGGGCTCCATTTGGGCCGGTATGGGGGAATAGGGCTCCATTTGGGCCGGTATGGGGGAATAGGGCTCCATTTGGGCCGGTGGAGGGAATAGGGTTCCATTTGGGCCGGTATGGGGGAATAGGGTTCCATTTGGGCCGGTATGAGGGAATAGGGTTCCATTTGGGCCGGTGGAGGGAATAGGGTTCCATTTGGGCCGGTTTGGGGGAATAGGGCTCCATTTGGGCCGGTATGGGGGAATAGGGTTCCATTTGGGCCGGTATGAGGGAATAGGGTTCCATTTGGGCCGGTATGGGGGAATAGGGCTCCATTTGGGCCGGTGGAGGGAATAGGGTTCCATTTGGGCCGGTATGGGGGAATAGGGTTCCATTTGGGCCGATGTAGGGAATAGGGCTCCATTTGGGCCGGTATGGGGGAATAGGGCTCCATTTGGGCCGGTATGGGGGAATAGGGTTCCATTTGGGCCGGTGGAGGGAATAGGGTTCCATTTGGGCCGGTATGGGGGAATAGGGCTCCATTTGGGCCGGTATGAGGGAATAGGGTTCCATTTGGGCCGGTATGGGGGAATAGGGCTCCATTTGGGCCGGTGGAGGGAATAGGGTTCCATTTGGGCCGGTATGGGGGAATAGGGTTCCATTTGGGCCGGTATGGGGGAATAGGGCTCCATTTGGGCCGGTATGGGGGAATAGGGCTCCATTTGGGCCGGTATGGGGGAATAGGGTTCCATTTGGGCCGGTGGAGGGAATAGGGCTCCATTTGGGCCGGTATGGGGGAATAGGGTTCCATTTGGGCCGGTATGGGGGAATAGGGTTCCATTTGGGCCGGTATGGGGGAATAGGGTTCCATTTGGGCCGGTATGAGGGAATAGGGTTCCATTTGGGCCGGTATGGGGGAATAGGGTTCCATTTGGGCCGGTATGAGGGAATAGGGTTCCATTTGGGCCGGTATGGGGGAATAGGGTTCCATTTGGGCCGGTATGGGGGAATAGGGTTCCATTTGGGCCGGTATGGGGGAATAGGGTTCCATTTGGGCCGGTATGGGGGAATAGGGTTCCATTTGGGCCGGTATGGGGGAATAGGGTTCCATTTGGGCCGGTATGGGGGAATAGGGTTCCATTTGGGCCGGTATGGGGGAATAGGGTTCCATTTGGGACACGGCGAAGGAAGAGATTGTATTTTGCGGAGGAGCAGATATTACAGCTTCACTCATGAAAACATGCATCTGTCTGTCTGTCTGCTGACTAACTGACTCTGTTCAATTAACAGGCATCCCTTCATATTATTACTCTCATAGTATCTGGGTAAAAGGATAATTGACGAAACAGAAAGAGAGTACGAGATTAGAGACATAGAAAGCGGGAACATTAATTGTGATGTGAAACTGATGAGGACTGTGTTTCTCCATTCTGACGTGTGACTGTGTATTGTGACCCTCTGTTCTGTCTGTCTCCAGCTGGGCCGAGCATTAGACACAGCAGGAACATAAGCACTGTGATAAACCCTGGATAAACACTGTGGAGAGAGGCTGGGCCACAAGCCTGTAGGGCGCTGCGGCAGGGCTGGGTCTAAGCTGGGACAATAGGAACTGCAGAGGGGACTATGGACTGAGTCAGTATGAGAGAGAGAGAGGATGGGTGAGTCAGTATGAGAGAGAGAGAGAGAGAGAGAGAGAGAGAGAGAGAGAGAGAGAGAGAGAGAGAGAGAGAGAGAGAGAGAGAGGGGGGATGGGTGAGTCAGTATGAGAGAGAGAGAGGGGGAGGATGGGTGAGTCAGTATGAGACAGAGAGACAGAGAGAGAGAGAGAGACAGAGAGAGACAGAAAGACAGAGAGAGACAGAAAAACAGAAAGACAGAGAGAGAGAGAGAGAGAGAGAGAGAGAGAGAGAGAGAGAGAGATTGAGGATGGGTGAGTCAGTATGAGAGAGAAATCAATGAATCTTTATGTTTTCATAAATATGACCTTTATTTTGAAGGCACTCTGTGTGTGTGTGTGTGTGTGTGTGTGTGTGTGTGTGTGTGTGTGTGTGTAGGTGTGTGTGTGTATGTAGGTGTGTGTGTGTGTGTATGTGTGTGTACGTGTATGTATGTGTGTGTGTGTACGTGTATGTGTGTGTGTGTGTGTGTGTGTGTGTGTGTGTGTGTGTGTGTGTGTGTGTGTATGTGTGTGTGTGTGTGTGTAAGGGAGGTGGCGAAATGTCTCAGTAATACACAAAGAAACACATGCATTAACACATCCCGACAGATGGTGTGGGGGGGAGGGGGGGGGGGGGGGATTCTCCCATCATTCTTCTTTGTTGACACGAACAGTTGGTGTGCTAACTATTCCATTTCAGAAATGAGGCTCCTCCTTGGTTTATGCATTTACACGGGGCATAAAAACATACATTTTACATTATTCTAACTGCTATTTAATTAGTCCCCGCGTTTCCCCCGGTGTTTGTAACCTTTATACTAATGTTGAGTGAGCTCTTCCGTTTATATATGATCTGTACGGACAACCTACAACAAAGCGAGAATACTAACACGAACGAACAAACAGACTTTAGGATGGAGGCACAGGCAGATACACGACTAAGATCGCAGGGAACTTCCTGATCCTAAGGGTTTTAAGTAGAGGAAACGTCTTTATTGAGGAGGTCATGCAGGTAGCTGGTGGGGGGGGTCGGTGGAAGTCTGGGGGGGGATAAGGAGTAGGTTCGTCAGATCTAGTTCAGATTGTGTTCAAGGAGGTCCAGTCAAATTCCTCTAGGAGGGAGGCTTTGTACCAAAACAGGAGAACCCACCCAAACCCACTACGGCCCAGAGCATTGCCACAGCAGCATTATCAGAAGGCCAGAGAAATAGAGACATGAGCAGGGCATTATGGGTAGAGAGACGCAGCAAAGCGTCTTGGGAAGGCCTGGATCAGGATCAGGATGTGTTGAGCACCATCAGAACCCTCATTACCACCTATCCACTTCTCTCTAGTCTTGATATTGTTGAACTTCTGGTTTCAAGTCACTAAGACACTGAGTCCTTCTAACAGCTGTTATATAGACCGAGTCCTGTTAGAGGAGCTGGGCTGCTCGGTATAGACTCATAACAACACCCCGAGTCCTGTCAGAGGAGCTGGGCTGCTCGGTATAGACTCATAACAAAACACTGAGTCCTGATAGAGGAGCTGGGCTGCTCGGTATAGACTCATAACAACACCCCAAGTCCTGTCAGAGGAGCTGGGCTGCTCGGTATAGACTCATAACAACACCCCGAGTCCTGTCAGAGGAGCTGGGCTGCTCGGTATAGACTCATAACAAAACACTGAGTCCTGATAGAGGAGCTGGGCTGCTCGGTATAGACTCATAACAACACCCCAAGTCCTGTCAGAGGAGCTGGGCTGCTCGGTATAGACTCATAACAACACACTGAGTCCTGTCAGAGGAGCTGGGCTGCTCGGTATAGACTCATAACAAAACACTGAGTCCTGATAGAGGAGCTGGGCTGCTCGGTATAGACTCATAACAACACCCCAAGTCCTGTCAGAGGAGCTGGGCTGCTCGGTATAGACACATAACAACACACTGAGTCCTGTTAGAGAAGCTGGGCTGCTCGGTATAGACTCATAACAACACCCCAAGTCCTGTCAGAGGAGCTGGGCTGCTCGGTATAGACACATAACAACACACTGAGTCCTGTTAGAGCAGCTGGGCTGCTCGGTATAGACACATAACAACACACTGAGTCCTGTCAGAGGAGCTGGGCTGCTCGGTATAGACTCATAACACCACACTGAGTCCTGTTAGAGGAGCTGGGCTGCTCGGTATAGACTCATAACAACACCCCGAGTCCTGTCAGAGGAGCTGGGCTGCTCGGTATAGACTCATAACAACAGCGTTTTTCATCACGCACACACGTACACACACACACAAAGAGTGCCTTCAAAATAAAGGTCATATTTATGAAAACATAAAGATTCATTGATTTCTCTCTCATACTGACTCACCCAGCAGAGAGAGAGAGAGAATGAGAGGGAGAGAGAGAGAGAGAGAGAGAATGAGGAGGGAGAGAGAGAGAGAGAAATAGAGAGAAATAGAGAGGGAGAGAGAGAGAGAGAGAGAGAGAGAGAAAGACAGAGAGAGAGCGACAGAGACAGAGAGAGAGAGAGACAGAGAGAGAGAGAGAGAGAGAGAGAGACAGAGACAGAGAGAGACAGAGAGAGACAGAGACAGAGAGAGACAGAGAGAGAGAGAGAGAGAGAGAGAGAGAGAGACAGAGAGAGAGAGACAGAGAGAGAGAGACAGTGAGAGACAGAGAGAGACAGAGAGAGACAGAGAGAGACAGAGAGAGACAGAGAGAGAGACAGAGAGAGAGAGACAGCTTATAGCAGTAGGCAGACAGCTTATCTGGCAGCTTTAGATACTGGTACTTTGTTCCCCTGGTTGTTCTCCTGACAGAGCATCAAACCCACCTGCCTGCTTCATACAGGAGTGGTGATGTGATGAGTCCCCCCCTCCCGTTCCCCTGGGAACCATCACAGCACGCTACATTGGTGGCAGCAATCAGCACATAACACAGCCTCAATCAATACAAACCAATACAATCACCACCCCCTTCAGGACTAACCACTAATCAATCACCACCCCCTTCAGTACTAACCACTAATCAATCCCCACCCCCTTCAGGACTAACCGCTAATCAATCAGCACCTCGTTCAGTACTAACTGCTAATCAATCAGCACCTCGTTCAGTACTAACTGCTAATCAATCACCAACCCCTTCAGGACTAACCGCTAATCAATCACCACCCCCTTCAGGACTAACCACTAATCAATCACCACCCCCTTCAGGACTAACCACTAATCAATCACCACCCCCTTCAGGACTAACCGCTAATCAATCACCACCCCTTTCAGGACTAACCACTAATCAATCACCACCCCCTGCATTACTAACCGCTAATCAATCACCACCCCCTTCAGTACTAACCGCTAATCAATCACCACCCCCTTCAGGACTAACCACTAATCAATCACCACCCCCTTCAGGACTAACCGCTAATCAATCACCATCCCCTTCAGGACTAACCGCTAATCAATCACCACCCCCTTCAGGACTAACCGCTAATCAATCACCACCCTCTTCAGGACTAACCACTAATCAATCACCACCCCCTTCAGGACTAACCACTAATCAATCAACACCCCCTTCAGGACTAACCACTAATCAATCACCACCCCCTACATTACTAACCGCTAATCAATCACCACCGCCTCCAGGACTAACCACTAATCAATCACCACCCCCTTCAGGACTAACCGCTAATCAATCACCACCCCCTTCAGGACTAACCACTAATCAATCAACACCCCCTTCAGGACTAACCACTAATCAATCACCACCCCCTTCAGGACTAACCACTAATCAATCACCACCCCCTTCAGGACTAACCACTAATCAATCACCACCCCCTTCAGAACTAACCACTAATCAATCACCACCCCCTTCAGGACTAACCGCTAATCAATCACCACCCCCTTCAGGACTAACCACTAATCAATCACCACCCCCTACATTACTAACCGCTATTCAATCACCACCCCCTTCAGTACTAACCGCTAATCAATCACCACCCCCTTCAGGACTAACCGCTAATCAATCACCACCCCCTTCAGGAGTAACCACTAATCAATGGGACTAACCACTAATCAATCACCACCCCCTTCAGGACTAACCGCTAATCAATCACCACCCCCTTCAGTACTAACCGCTAATCAATCACCACCCCCTTCAGGACTAACCGCTAATCAATCACCACCCCCTTCAGGACTAACCACTAATCAATGGGACTAACCGCTAATCAATCACCACCCCCTTCAGTACTAACCACTAATCAATTACCACCTTCTACAGACTAACTACCAAGCTTCAGAGTACATTGCACGTTCTCACTGTCTCAAAACCAAGAGCACATCCAACCTACCTGTTTACCTGGCTGACTGACTACTACTGAACGGCACACAAGCCATCAGACTGCTGAACAGCTTCTACCCGCAAGCCATCAGACTGCTGAACAGCTTCTACCCCCAAGCCATCAGACTGCTGAACAGCTTCTACCCCCAAGCCATCAGACTGCTGAACAGCTTCTACCCCCAAGCCATCAGACTGCTGAACACCTTCTACCCCCAAGCCATCAGACTCCTGAACACCTTCTATCCCCAAGCCATCAGACTGCTGAACACCTTCTACCCCCAAGCCATCAGACTGCTGAACAGCTTCTATCCCCAAGCCATCAGACTCCTGAACAGCTTCTACCCCCAAGCCATCAGACTGCTGAACAGCTTCTACCCCCAAGCCATCAGACTGCTGAACACCTTCTACCCCCAAGCCATCAGACTGCTGAACACCTTCTACCCCGAAGCCATCAGACTGCTGAACACCTTCTACCCCCAAGCCATCAGACTGCTGAACAGCTTCTACCCCCAAGCCATCAGACTGCTGAACAGCTTCTTCCCCCGAGACATCAGACTGCTGAACAGCTTCTATCCCCAAGCCATCAGACTGCTGAACACCTTCTATCCCCAAGCCATCAGACTGCTGAACACCTTCTAACCCCAAGCCATCAGACTGCTGAACAGCTTCTATCCCCAAGCCATCAGACTGCTGAACAGCTTCTATCCCCAAGCCATCAGACTCCTGAACAGCTTCTACCCCCAAACCATCAGACTCCTGAACAGCTTCTATCCCCAAGCCATCAGACTGCCGAACAGCTTCTACCCCCAAGCCATCAGACTGCTGAACAGCTTCTACCCCCAAGACATCAGACTGCCGAACAGTATGTATGTATGTAGCCTGTATATAACATGTATGTAGCCTGTATATAACATATACAGTGCCTTGCGAAAGTATTTGGCCCCCTTGAACTTTGCGACCTTTTGCCTCATTTCAGGCTTCAAACATAAAGATATAAAACTGTATTTTTTTGTGAAGAATCAACAAGTGGGACACAATCATGAAGTGGAACGACATTTATTGGATGTTTCAAACTTTTTTAACAAATCAAAAACTGAAAAATTGTGCGTGCAAAATTATTCAGCCCCTTTACTTTCAGTGCAGCAAACTCTCTCCAGAAGTTCAGTGAGGATCTCTGAATGATCCAATGTTGACCTAAATGACTAATGATGATAAATACAATCCACCTGTGTGTAATCAAGTCTCCGTATAAATGCACCTGCACTGTGATAGTCTCAGAGGTCCGTTAAAAGCGCAGAGAGCATCATGAGGAACAAGGAACACACCAGGCAGGTCCGAGATACTGTTGTGAAGAAGTTTAAAGCCGGATTTGGATACAAAAAGATTTCCCAAGCTTTAAACATCCCAAGGATCACTGTCTAAGCGATAATATTGAAATGGAAGGAGTATCAGACCACTGCAAATCTACCAAGACCTGGCCGTCCCTCTAAACTTTCAGCTCATACAAGGAGAAGACTGATCAGAGATGCGGCCCATGATCACTCTGGATGAACTGCAGAGATCTACAGCTGAGGTGGGAGACTCTGTCCACGTTCCACTTCATGATTGTGTCCCACTTGTTGTTGATTCTTCACAAAAAAATACAGTTTTATATCTTTATGTTTGAAGCCTGAAATGTGGCGAAAGGTCGCAATGTTCAAGGGGGCCGAATACTTTCGCAAGGCACTGTATGTAGCCTATATGTAGCCTGTATGTAGCCTGTATATAACATGTATGTTCCCTGTATGTAGCCTGTATGGAGCCTGTATATAACATGTATGTAGCCTGTATATAACATGTATGTTGCCTGTATAAAGTCTGTAATTATTTGTGACACAGATATTTGGAATATCGCAGTAAAACATACATGAAAGTGAATGTAAAGAATGTGCTATATGGCCCAGCCCTAAGGCATGGTATGTGCATTCCCCCTCAGGAATAACATACAGGTGGCTGAACACACCCGGGCTGCATAAACATGCTAATGTGTCATGGGTAATTGAGGACGCCTGGACACAATCAGTTGTTATTGGTTGGAGCTGGAGGTCCTGCAGGAACCTAGCTGTTTCACCACATTACACTACACACACTATACATACACTATAAACACTACAGACACTACACACTACACACACACACACACTACAGACACTACACACACTATACATACACAATATATACACTATAAACACTACAGACACTACACACTACACACACACACACTACAGACACTACACACACTATACATACACAATATATACACTATAAACACTACAGACACTACACACACACTACACACACAATATATACACTATAAACACTACAGACACTACACACTACACACACACACACTACAGACACTACACACACTATACATACACTATAAACACTACAGACACTACACACTACACACACACACTACACACACAATACATACGCTATAAACACTACAGACACTACACACACACACACACAAACAATACATACGCTATAAACACTACAGACACTACACACACACACACTACACACACAATACATACACTATAAACACTACAGACACTACACACACACACACTACACACACAATACATACGCTATAAACACTACAGACAATACACACTACACACACACACTACACACACAATACATACGCTATAAACACTAAAGACACTACACACACAAACACTACACACACAATACATACACTATAAACACTACAGACACTACACACACACACACACTACACACACAATACATACACTATAAACACTACAGACACTACACACACACACACTACACACACAATACATACACTATAAACACTACAGACACTACACACTACACACACACACTACACTACACACACAATACATACACTATAAACACTACAGACACTACACACACACACAATACATACACTATAAACACTACACACACTATACACACACACACTACACACACAATACATACGCTATAAACACTACAGACACTACACACTACACACACACACACTACACAAACAATACATACGCTATAAACACTACACACACACTATACATACACTATAAACACTACAGACACTACACACACACACACACACTACACACACAATACATACGCTATAAACACTACACACACTACACACACACTACATACGCTATAAACACTACACACTACACACACTCACTACACTACACACACAATACACACTACACACACAATACATACACTATAACCACTACAGACACTACACACACACACACTCACTCACTACACTACACACACACTACATACGCTATAAACACTACACACACTACACACACACTACATACGCTATAAACACTACACACTACACACACTCACTACACTACACACACAATACACACTACACACACAATACATACGCTATAAACACTACAGACACTACACACACACACTACACACACAATATATACACTATAAACACTACAGACACTACACACTACACACACACACACTACACACACAATACATACACTATAAACACTACAGACACTACACACACTATAAACACTACAGACACTACACACTACACACACACACACACTACACAAACAATACATACACTATAAACAGTACAGACACTACACACTACACACACACACTACACACACAATACATACGCTATAAACACTACAGACACTACACACACACACACACACAATACATACGCTATAAACACTACAGACAATACACACACACACACACACTACACACACAATACATACACTATAAACACTACAGACACTACACACACACACACTACACACACAATACATACGCTATAAACACTACAGACAATACACACTACACACACACACACTACACACACAATACATACGCTATAAACACTACAGACACTACACACACACACACTACACACACAATACATACAATATAAACACTACAGACACTACACACTACACACACACACTACACACACACACACTACACACACAATACATACACTATAAACACTACAGACACTACACACACTATAAACACTACAGACACTACACACTACACACACACACACACTACACAAACAATACATACACTATAAACACTACAGACACTACACACTACACACACACGCTATAAACACTACAGACACTACACACACACACTACACACACAATACATACGCTATAAACACTACAGACACTACACACACACACACTACACACACAATACATACAATATAAACACTACAGACACTACACACTACACACACACACTACACACACACACAATACATACACTATAAACACTACACACACTATACACACTACACACTACACAAACAATACATACGCTATAAACACTACAGACACTACAGACACACACACACACACACTACACACACAATACATACGCTATAAACACTACAGACACTACACACTACACACACACACTACACACACACACACACTACACAAACAATACATACACTACAGACACTACACACACTATACACACTACACACTACACAAACAATACATACGCTATAAACACTACAGACACTACAGACACACTACACACACACACTACACACACAATACATACGCTATAAACACTACAGACACTACACACACACACACACAATACATACGCTATAAACACTACAGACACTACACACTACACACACACACACACAATACAAACACTATAAACACTACAGACACTACACACACACACACACTACATACACTATAAACACTACAGACACTACACACTACACACACACACACACACTACATACACTATAAACACTACAGACACTACACACACACACACACACACACACTCACTATACTACACACACGATACATACACTATAAACACTATAAACACTACAGACACTACACACACTCACTCACTATACTACACACACAATACATACACTATAAACACTACAGACACTACACACACACACACACACACACACTACACACACAATACATACACTATAAACACTACAGACACTACACACTACACACACAATACATACACTATAACCACGACAGACACTATACACACACACACACTACACACACAATACATACACTATAAACATTACAGACACTACACACACACACACACACACACACTATACATACACTATAAACACTACACGCACACACACTCACTATACTACACACACAATACATACACTATAAACACTACACACACAGACACTACACACACACACACACTCACAATACATACACTATAATCATCACACACACCCACTCACTACACTACACACACACCTTCACTATACTGCACACATAATACATACACTATAAACACTACACACACTACACACACTTTTAGTAGTGTCAGTGATTGTGAAGGGCGAAACAGTGAAGATCAGGGAACAGCAGAGTAATGTATACAACCAGCCACACCTAACTCAGAGTAATGTATACAACCAGCCACACCTAACTCAGAGTAATCTATACAACCAGCCACACCTAACTCAGAGAAATCTATACAACCAGCCACACCTAACTCAGAGTAATCTATACAACCAGCCACACCTAACTCAGAGAAATCTATACAACCAGCCACACCTAACTCAGAGTAATCTATACAACCAGCCACACCTAACTCAGAGTAATCTATACAACCAGCCACACCTAACTCAGAGTAATGTATACAACCAGCCACACCTAACTCAGAGAAATGTATACAACCAGCCACACCTAACTCAGAGTAATGTATACAACCAGCCACACCTAACTCAGAGTAATGTATACAACCAGCCACACCTAACTCAGAGTAATGTATACAACCAGCCACACCTAACTCAGAGTAATCGATACAACCAATCCAAATGAATGTCAACATGGACACTACATCAACCTATTCCCTTTATAGTGTACCCTATTCCCCCAGTGTTCCAGTCAAAAGTAGTGCACTATAAAGGACACATGGTGCCATTTGGGATGCTGACAAAGTGCAAATGCGCTGCTATCATTCTGTGCTGTACCTCTATAAATATTATACACAGGAAATAGGTTTGGCAGCATGGACGGTGTTTCTGCTAGCAAGGCTTTCCTGTGTTTAGTCTACTGACTGCCGTGTCTAAGGGACAGTGCTATATTTTCCATACGGTATTAACTGGTGTTTATAAAGACGAAGAGTTATGTATGACTCCTGTTATCTACAAGAACGCAATAGGAAAACAGAACTTCGCTGTACGTCAGAGACCAAATAATCAAATCTAATGTTGTTAGTCACATGCGCCGAATACAACAGGTGTAGTAGACCTTACTGGGACATGCTGAATACAACAGGTGTAGTAGACCTCACAGTGAAATGCTGAATACAACAGGTGTAGTAGACCTTACTGGGACATGCTGAATGCAACAGGTGTAGTAGACCTCACAGTGAAATGCTGAATACAACAGGTGTAGTAGACCTCACAGTGAAATGCTGAATACAACAGGTGTAGTAGACCTCACAGTGAAATGCTGAATACAACAGGTGTAGTAGACCTCACAGTGAAATGCTGAATACAACAGGTGTAGTAGACCTAACAGTGAAATGCTGAATACAACAGGTGTAGTAGACCTCACAGTGAAATGCTGAATACAACAGGTGTAGTAGACCTCACAGTGAAATGCTGAATACAACAGGTGTAGTAGACCTAACAGTGAAATGCTGAATACAACAGGTGTAGTAGACCTCACAGTGAAATGCTGAATACAACAGGTGTAGTAGACCTTACTGGGACATGCTGAATGCAACAGGTGTAGTAGACCTCACAGTGAAATGCTGAATACAACAGGTGTAGTAGACCTTACAGTGAAATGCTGAATACAACAGGTGTAGTAGACCTCACAGTGAAATGCTGAATACAACAGGTGTAGTAGACCTAACAGTGAAATGCTGAATACAACAGGTGTAGTAGACCTTACAGTGAAATGCTGAATACAACAGGTGTAGTAGACCTTACAGTGAAATGCTGAATACAACAGGTGTAGTAGACCTTACAGTGAAATGCTGAATACAACAGGTGTAGTAGACCTTACAGTGAAATGCTGAATACAACAGGTGTAGTAGACCTTACAGTGAAATGCTGAATACAACAGGTGTAGTATACCTCACAGTGAAATAGGTAGGTAGGTAGGTAGGTAGGTAGGTAGGTAGGTAGGTAGGTAGGTAGGTAGGTAGGTAGGTAGGTAGGTAGGTAGGTAGTTAGTTAGTTAGTTAGTTAGGTAGGTAGGTAGGTAGGGTGTAAGTAGGTAGGGTGTAGGTAGGTAGGGTGTAGGTAGGTAAGTTTGTAGGTAGGTAGTTAGGTAGGTAGGTTGGTTGGTAGTTAGTTAGTTAGGTAGGTAGGTAGGTAGGTAGGTAGGTAGGTAGGTAGGTAGGGTGTAGGTAGGTAGGTAGGTAGGTAGGTAGGTAGGTAGGTAGGTAGGTAGGTAGGTAGGTAGGTAGGTAGGTAGGTAGGTAGGTAGGTAGGTAGGTTGGTTGGTAGTTAGTTAGGTAGGTAGGTTGGTAGTAAGGTTGGTTGTTAGTTTGGTAGTTAGGTTGGTCGTTTTTTTGGTAGTTATGTTGGTAATTAGGTGTGTGTTTCTCAGAGCATTAGTCCTCAAGGAATTGTACAAATGTTGCCCTTGATTCACATCCTTCTAGAAGGATCTACACACACGGTGAGATGAGCTACAACGGCTGTGTATTTACTGAGGTGGTATATTTTGGCAGCGTCTCCATAGTAACGGAGAAAATGCCTACCCATCTTGAAGGGTTTATTACTTTCAGAAAGCGCTGAGAACAACAGAGGTCTGTATCCCAAAACACACCCTATTCCCTAAATAGTACACTACTTTTAACCAGAGGCCTATGGGCCCAGGTCAACATTAGTGCACTACGCAGGGAACATGGGTTCATTCGGGAGGCAAACCAGGAAGGTGATGGCTGAGGAGTGGTCAGGAGAGAGGAGCAGAGGAGCCCACAGGAAAGCGTGGACACACACACACACACAGAGAGAGAGGGAGACACACACACACATACAGCCTACAGGAAGAGAGGACACACATCTGCTCAGCAAGGACCCTGGACTTCACAGAGACCCACACACTGCATCTACTCCCTTTGTATTTTCTAGAGGGCCTCGGGGCCATGTGCACAACCTCCCGCCTCACTTCCTACCAATGCCCACTGAATCAACAACAGCCGAACGATAAGAACAGGAAGAGAGAGAGAGAGAGAGAGAGAGAGAGAGAGAGAGAGAATGAATGAGGTGGAAACTGAGCTGCACTTCCTAACCCAATGAATGACCAAATTGGAGAGACATATATTTCCCTCAAATTACACAGATCCACAAAGAATTCGAAAACAAATCCAATTTTGAAAAACTCCCATATCTACTGGGTGAAATTCCACAGTGTGCCATCACAGCAGCAAGATTTGTGATCTGTTGCCACGAGAAAAGGGCAACCAGTGAAGAACAAACACCATTGTAAATACAACCCATATTTATGTTTATTTATTTTCCCTTGTCTACTTTAATCATTTGTACATTGTTACAACACTATATATATATATATATGACATTTGCAATGTCTTTATTGTTTTTAAACTTCTGTATGTGTAATGTAATTTCACTTTTGTATATTATCTACCTCACTTGCTTTGGAATTGAATTGAGTTGAATTGAGAGAGAGAGAGAGAGAGACAGAGAGAGAAAGAGACAGAGAGAGAGACAGAGAGAGAGACAGAGAGAGAGACAGAGAGAGAAAGAGACAGAGAGAGAGAGAGACAGAGAGAGAGAGAGACAGAGAGAGAGAGACAGAGAGAGAGAGAGAGAGAGAGACGGAGAGAGAGAGAGAGACAGAGAGAGAGAGAGAGACAGAGAGAGAGAGAGAGACAGAGAGAGAGAGAGAGAACAGTCATGGAAGAAGGTGGCTATACATCCTATCAGACAGATGCTCAGGCTGGCTGACATAATAACCACACCTCCCTGGAGGAACAGGACAAAGACAGGAAGCACAACTCAGAACTTGCTGTTCCTGTCTTCAAAGCTGTCTAGTGGAGCACCAGGGTCATGTAAGACTACAAAATACCACGACCTCTCCCTCCCTGACCCAACACTAATAGACCCACTCTAGAGGGACAGAGAGACAGAGAGAGAGAGAGAGAGAGACAGAGAGAGAGAGAGAGAGAGGGACAGAGAGACAGAGAGAGAGAGGGACAGAGAGACAGAGAGAGAGACAGAGAGAGAGAGAGAGAGAGAGAGAGGGACAGAGAGACAGAGAGAGAGAGGGACAGAGAGACAGAGAGAGAGACAGAGAGAGAGACAGAGAGAGAGAGAGAGAGAGAGAGAGAGAGAGAGAGAGAGAGGGACAGAGAGACAGAGATAGAGAGAGGGACAGAGAGACAGAGAGAGAGAGACAGAGAGAGGGACAGAGAGAGAGAGAGAGAGACAGAGAGAGAGAGAGAGAGTGTGTAGGGGAAAAGCAATCACAACCAATACAAAGACTTAAGGAGGAAGTGAAAGGGTTCAAGGAGGAAGTATACAACTCATAAACCTCATACACATGACATATGAGCCAAGAGGTTCAACATATACATAACTTGACTGCCTGAACAATCCAACGATGAATTCCTTTGTCGATGTTTGTGTGTATTGCTGTGCGTAGCCATTTCTCCTGATTCAGGGAAACGGAAGAGCTACAAAACGACGAGGTAGCCTAGTGGTTAGAGTGTTGGACTAGTAACCAAAAGGTTGCTGAATCAAATCGTCGAGCTGACAAGGTAAAAACCTGTGGTTCTGCCCCCTGAACAAGGCAGTTAACCCAACTGTTCCCTGGTAGGCCGTCATTGAAAATAATAATTTGTTCTTTAACTGACATGCCTGGTTTCAATAAAGGTTCAATAAAAACACCATGAGAATAAACGTCTCAGAGCTGTGAACACATGTCACCAAGAGGATACTGCATCGCCGTGTCACTAACTTATCTGCTAATTAATCTCCTGCTAACAGGCTGACACATACATGTGTGGGTGTGTGGGTGTGTGTGTGGGTGTGTGTGTGTGTGGGGGTGTGTGGGTGTGTGTATGCATAAATACAGAAAGACAGAAAGAGAGAGGTGGTTGATGAGAAAAGGAGATTATAGAATTGATAGATTGAATGGTTGTATTTAATGTATTGAAGATGGAAGCTATAGCAGAGAACCCTCTATCTAAGGAGGAGGAGTACTGTCTAGACAGAGAACCCTCTATCTAAGGAGGAGGAGTACTGTCTAGACAGAGAATCCTCTATCTAAGGAGGAGGAGTACTGTCTAGACAGAGAACCCTCTATCTAAGGAGGAGGAGTACTGTCTAGAGTCTAGACAGTACTCCTCCTCCTTAGATAGAGGGTTCTCTGTCTAGACTCTAGACAGAGAACCCTCTATCTAAGAAGGAGTAGTACTGTCTAGACAGAGAACCCTCTATCTAAGGAGGAGTAGTACTGTCTAGACAGAGAACCCTCTATCTAAGGAGGAGGAGTACTGTCTAGACAGAGATCCCTCTAAGGAGGAGGAGTACTGTCTAGACAGAGAACCCTCTATCTAAGGAGGAGTAGTACTGTCTAGACAGAGAACCCTCTATCTAAGGAGGAGTAGTACTGTCTAGACAAAGAACCCTCTATCTAAGGAGGAGGAGTACTGTCTAGACAGAGATCCCTCTAAGGAGGAGGAGTACTGTCTAGACAGAGAACCCTCTATCTAAGGAGGAGGAGTACTGTCTAGACAGAGAACCCTCTAAGGAGGAGGAGTACTGTCTAGACAGAAACCCCTCTATCTAAGGAGGAGGAGTACTGTCTAGACAGAGATCCCTCTAAGGAGGAGGAGTACTGTCTAGACAGAGAACCCTCTAAGGAGGAGGAGTACTGTCTAGACAGAAACCCCTCTATCTATGGAGGAGGAGTACTGTCTAGACAGAGATCCCTCTAAGGAGGAGGAGTACTGTATAGACAGAGAACCCTCTATCTAAGGAGGAGGAGTACTGTCTAGACAGAGAACCCTCTATCTAAGGAGGAGGAGTACTGTCTAGATAGAGAACCCTCTATCTAAGGAGGAGGAGTACTGTCTAGACAGAGAACCCTCTATCTAAGCAGGAGGAGTACTGTCTAGACAGAGAACCTTCTAAGGAGGAGGAGTACTGTCTAGACAGACAACCCTCTATCTAAGGAAAAGGAGTACTGTCTAGACAGAGACCCCTCTATCTAAGGAGGGGTACTGTCTAGACAGAGAACCCTCTATCTAAGGAGGAGTACTGTCTAGACAGAGAGCCCTCTATCTAAGGAGGAGGAGTACTGTCTAGACAGAGAGCCCTCTAAGGAGGAGGAGTACTGTCTAGACAGAGAGCCCTCTAAGGAGGAGGAGTACTGTCTAGACAGACAACCCTCTATCTAAGGAAAAGGAGTACTGTCTAGACAGAGAACCCTCTATCTAAGGAGGAGGAGTACTGTCTAGACAGAGAATCCTCTATCTAAGGAGGAGGAGTACTGTCTAGACAGAGAACCCTCTATCTAAGGAGGAGGAGTACTGTCTAGAGTCTAGACAGTACTCCTCCTCCTTAGATAGAGGGTTCTCTGTCTAGACTCTAGACAGAGAACCCTCTATCTAAGAAGGAGTAGTACTGTCTAGACAGAGAACCCTCTATCTAAGGAGGAGTAGTACTGTCTAGACAGAGAACCCTCTATCTAAGGAGGAGGAGTACTGTCTAGACAGAGATCCCTCTAAGGAGGAGGAGTACTGTCTAGACAGAGAACCCTCTATCTAAGGAGGAGTAGTACTGTCTAGACAGAGAACCCTCTATCTAAGGAGGAGTAGTACTGTCTAGACAAAGAACCCTCTATCTAAGGAGGAGGAGTACTGTCTAGACAGAGATCCCTCTAAGGAGGAGGAGTACTGTCTAGACAGAGAACCCTCTATCTAAGGAGGAGGAGTACTGTCTAGACAGAGAACCCTCTAAGGAGGAGGAGTACTGTCTAGACAGAAACCCCTCTATCTAAGGAGGAGGAGTACTGTCTAGACAGAGATCCCTCTAAGGAGGAGGAGTACTGTCTAGACAGAGAACCCTCTAAGGAGGAGGAGTACTGTCTAGACAGAAACCCCTCTATCTATGGAGGAGGAGTACTGTCTAGACAGAGATCCCTCTAAGGAGGAGGAGTACTGTATAGACAGAGAACCCTCTATCTAAGGAGGAGGAGTACTGTCTAGACAGAGAACCCTCTATCTAAGGAGGAGGAGTACTGTCTAGATAGAGAACCCTCTATCTAAGGAGGAGGAGTACTGTCTAGACAGAGAACCCTCTATCTAAGCAGGAGGAGTACTGTCTAGACAGAGAACCTTCTAAGGAGGAGGAGTACTGTCTAGACAGACAACCCTCTATCTAAGGAAAAGGAGTACTGTCTAGACAGAGAACCCTCTATCTAAGGAGGGGTACTGTCTAGACAGAGAACCCTCTATCTAAGGAGGAGTACTGTCTAGACAGAGAGCCCTCTATCTAAGGAGGAGGAGTACTGTCTAGACAGAGAGCCCTCTAAGGAGGAGGAGTACTGTCTAGACAGAGAGCCCTCTAAGGAGGAGGAGTACTGTCTAGACAGAGAACCCTCTATCTAAGCTGGAGGAGTACTGTCTAGACAGACATCCCTCTATCTAAGCAGGAGGAGTACTGTCTAGACAGAGAACCCTCTAAGAAGGAGGAGTACTGTCTAGACAAATAACCTCCTATCTAAGGAGGAGGAGTACTGTCTAGACAGAGAACCCTCTATCTAAGGAACAGGAGTACTGTCTAGACAGAGAACCCTCTATCTAAGGAGGAGGAGTACTGTCTAGACAGAGAAACCTCTATCTAAGCAGGAGGAGTACTGTCTAGACAGAGAACCCTCTATCTAAGGAGGTGGAGTACTGTCTAGACAGAGAACCCTCTAAGGAGGAGGAGTACTGTCTAGACAGACAACCCTCTATCTAAGCAGGAGGAGTACTGTCTAGACAGAGAACCCTCTAAGGAGGAGGAGTACTGTCTAGACAGAGAACCCTCTATCTAAGGAGGAGGAGTACTGTCCAGACAGAGAACCCTCTATCAACACTGTCTTCCTGTCTAGTGCTTCTCAACATGGCTACCAACAGGCTCCTGGTTACGCCCTATGATGTCCATAACCATTCACGTACACACATAGTATGGACACGTGTTATTTGACATGAATGTTTTCAGGCATGGTAGGATCACAAATGTGTTCCATAACAGAAGATTAAACCATTTTTACGCAGGAAACGGCCTGTAAAAAAAACTGCAAATTACGTTGAAATTTACGGAGTAGATATCCACTTTTTCCACTATCAAGGAAACTCAATATAGCATTACTTCAGATTACCTCTTCAGGTTACCTCTTCAGGTTACCTCTTTAGATTACCTCTTCAGATTACCTCTTCAGATTACCTCTTCAGATTACCTCTTTAGATTACCTCTTCAGATTACCTCTTTAGATTACCTCTTCAGATTACCTCTTTAGATTACCTCTTCAGATTACCTCTTTAGATTACCTCTTCAGATTACCTCTTCAGATTACCTCTTTAGATTACCTCTTTAGATTACTTATTTTTTTATTTACTTTACCTTTATTTAACTAGGCAAGTCAGTTAAGAACAAATTCTTATCTTCAATGACGGCCTAGGAACATGCAACCTTGCAACCTTCCGGTCAATAGTCCAACGCTCTAACCACTAGGCTACCCTTTAGATTACCTCTTCAGATTACCTCTTCAGATTACCTCTTCAGATTACCTCTTCAGGTTACCTCTTTAGGTTACCTCTTTAGGTTACCTCTTTAGGTTACCTCTTCAGGTTACCTCTTCAGGTTACCTCTTCAGGTTACCTCTTCAGGTTACCTCTTCAGGTTACCTCTTCAGGTTACCTCTTTAGATTACCTCTTTACATTACCTCTTTAGATTACCTCTTCAGATTACCCTAAAACCCAACCACTGAGCTGAGATCAGCCCTTCTTATCTCCCATCTAGCTGTTCCTGTTGGTCGTCTGGAATATCCCTCATCAGTTGACTGGCTGTCTGGGCTGTCACTCACCTCCAGGATCCTATCACCTGACTACAGGTCTTTGACGGCTGCACCACTTGGCAGGATGTTCTTGACCAGGATAGGACCAGGACCGTGGGCCGACGAGTCTCTGGTCACCACTGTGAAGCCTAGACCCAAAAGACCTCTAGACAGAGACACACAGACAGAGACATAAACAGTTTAGACACTACACACATTATACCCAGTTGGAATCGAACCGCCATAAAAACTGTTCAGAGATTACACCAACATAATGGAGGCCTGAAGAACACTGTTCAGAGATTACACCAACATAATGGAGGCCTGTAGACACACAGATTTAAAAACCCTCTAACAAGGGTTAGGTAGCCTAGCGAATCGAGCATTGGGTCAGTCACTGAAAGGTTGCTTGTTTGAATCCCCGAGCCAGCAGCTGGAAAAATCTGCCATTCTCTGCCCTTGAGCATGGCAGTTAACAACCACAACAACTGCTCCCCGGGCACCGATAACGTGGACCTCAATGGTTTGACCATGACAGTTTAGAATCCAGGGTTAATATGGAATCCAAACTAATCAGTTTAGAATCCAGGGTTAAAATGGAATCCAAACTAATCAGTTTAGAATCCAGGGTTAATGTGGACTCCAATCTAATCAGTTTAGAATCGAGGATTAACGTGGAATCCAATCGAATCAGTTTAGAATCCAGGGTTAATATGGAATCCAAACTAATCAGTTTAGAATCCAGGGTTAATGTGGACTCCAATCGAATCAGTTTAGAATCCAGGGTTAATGTGGACTCCAATCGAATCAGTTTAGAATCCAGGATTAACGTGGAATCCAATCGAATCAGTTTAGAATCCAGGATTAATGTGGAATCCAATCGAATCATGGTCAAAACATATTGATAGAACAGTATTTGTATTTATTATGGATCCCCATTAGTTCCGGCCAAGGCAGCAGCTACTCTTCCTGGGGTTTATTATGGATCCCCATTAGTTCCTGCCAAGGCAGCAGCTACTCTTCCTGGGGTTTATTATGGATCCTCATTCATTCCTGCCAAGGCAGCAGTTACTCTTCCTGGGGTTTATTATGGATCCCCCCTACCAAGGCAGCAGCTACTCCTCCTGGGGTTTATTATGGATCCCCATTAGTTCCGGCCAAGGCAGCAGCTACTCTTCCTGGGGTTTATTATGGATCCTCATTCATTCCTGCCAAGGCAGCAGTTACTCTTCCTGGGGTTTATTATGGATCACCATTAGTTCCTGTCAAGGCAGAAGCTACTCTTCCTGGGGTTTATTATGGATCCCCACTACCAAGGCAGCAGCTACTATTCCTGGGGTTTATTATGGATCACCATTAGTTCCTGTCAAGGCAGCAGCTACTCTTCCTGGGGTTTATTATGGATCACCATTAGTTCCTGTCACGGCAGCAGCTACTCTTCCTGGGGTTTATTATGGATCCCCATTAGTTTCTGCCAAGGCAGCAGCTACTCTTCCTGAGTTTATTATGGATCCCCATTAGTTTCTGCCAAGGCAGCAGCTACTCTTCCTGAGTTCATTATGGATCCCCATTAGTTCCTGCCAAGGCAGCAGCTACTCTTCCTTAGGTTTATTATGGATCCCCATTAGTTCCTGCCAAGACAGCAGCTACTCTTCCTGGGGTCCAGCAAAATTAAGGCAGTTATACAATTTTAAAAACATTGCAGTATATTCATTCACATATTTCACCTTCACAGAGAGATGGGACATTTTTTCAGGAGGGTCTAATGGCCCTAGAGAGACGGGACATTTTATCAGGAGGGTCTAATGGCCCTAGAGAGATGGGACATTTTATCAGGAGGGTCTAATGGCCCTAGAGAGACGGGACACTTTGTCAGGAGGGTCTAATGGCCCTAGAGAGACGGGACACTTTGTCAGGGCTCTGAAGGCCCTAGAGAGACGGGACACTTTGTCAGGGCTCTGAAGGCCCTAGAGAGATGGGACACTTTGTCAGGGCTCTGAAGGCCTGTAGGAGGTTGTTAGGATCTGGGATATGAAAACATAAAGCTCTTATCAGGGTTTCAATGATCACATGGTGACTCACCAGCAAGAGGTAAAGTGTGTGTGTGTGTGTGTGTGTGTGTGTGTGTGTCTGTGTCTGTGTGTAGTTTTAAATCCCTCAGCTCTGTCTCCAGGCAAGAGGAGGAGATGGAGGAGAGGACTGAAAGGAGGATGATCCTCAGAGGGGAGGAGAGGAGGGGTGCTCACTGAATTCTAAAACCTCGAAGAGAGAGAGGTAAAGTAGAGACACTCAGCAGAAAGAGAGAAACACAGAGAGAGAGAGACAGAGAAAGAGAGTGAGAAAGAGAGAGAGAAAGGGAAGGAAAGAGAGAGAGAAAGGGAAGGACAGAGAGAGAGAAAGAGAGAGACAGAGAAAAAGAGAATAAGAGCAATTCAGTTTTGGAAGCAACTAAAATTCAGTGACCCCCTCTCATATCATTACCAAGCCCTGCAATGCCAAGAGCTGAGCAAAGAAAAGAGTCCCCTCATCCAGCTGGTCCTGGGGCTGAGTTCACAAACCTGTTCTACTAACACACTGAAGCCTCAGTCCCCTCATCCAGCTGGTCCTGGGGCTGAGTTCACAAACCTGTTCTACTAACACACTGAAGCCTCAGTCCCCTCATCCAGCTGGTCCTGGGGCTGAGTTCACTAACCTGTTCTACTAACACACTGAAGCCTCAGTCCCCTCATCCAGCTGGTCCTGGGGCTGAGTTCACAAACCTGTTCTACTAACACACTGAAGACTCAGGACCAGAACATCCAATCAATCAGAATAAACCAAATTACAACACAGTCAAAACAAAACTACATTGCTTATTGGGAAACACAAGCACAAAGCAAAATGCAGTGCTATCTGGCCCGAAATCGACAGTACACTGTGGCTAAATATTTGACTATGCTTACTGATCAAACCTATAGAAAAACCTTGACAAAGTACAGGCCCAGTGAGCACAGCCTTGCCATTGAGAAGAGTAGACAGGAAAACCTGGCTCCCTGTAGAGGAAAGGCTGTGTAACCACTGCACCACAGCAGAACCTGGCTCCCTATAGAGGAAAGGCTGTGCAACCACTGCACCACAGCAGAACCTGCTCCCTGTAGAGGAAAGGCTGGGCAACCACTGCACCACAGCAGAACCTGCTCCCTGTAGAGGAAAGGCTGTGCAACCACTGCACAACAGCAGAACCTGGCTCCCTGTAGAGGAAAGGCTGTGTAACCACTGCACAACAGCAGAACCTGGCTCCCTGTAGAGGAAAGGCTGTGCAACCACTGCACCACAGCAGAACCTGCTCCCTGTAGAGGAAAGGCTGGGCAACCACTGCACCACAGCAGAACCTGGCTCCCTGTAGAGGAAAGGCTGTGCAACCACTGCACCACAGCAGAACCTGCTCCCTGTAGAGGAAAGGCTGTGCAACCACTGCACCACAGCAGAACCTGCTCCCTGTAGAGGAAAGGCTGGGCAACCACTGCATCACAGCAGAACCTGCTCCCTGTAGAGGAAAGGCTGTGCAACCACTGCACCACAGCAGAACCTGGCTCCCTGTAGAGGAAAGGCTGTGCAACCACTGCACCACAGCAGAACCTGGCTCCCTGTAGAGGAAAGGCTGTGCAACCACTGCACCACAGCAGAACCTGCTCCCTGTAGAGGAAAGGCTGTGCAACCACTGCACCACAGCAGAACCTGCTCCCTGTAGAGGAAAGGCTGTGCAACCACTGCACCACAGCAGAACCTGGCTCCCTGTAGAGGAAAGGCTGTGCAACCACTGCACCACAGCAGAACATGGCTCCCTGTAGAGGAAAGGCTGTGCAACCACTGCACCACAGCAGAACCTGGCTCCCTGTAGAGGAAAGGCTGTGCAACCACTGCACCACAGCAGAACCTGAGACGGAGCTGCATTTCCTGACTAAATGTAAAAAATATAAAACAATTAGAGAGTGACATTTCCCCAAATTTGAAACCCTTATTCAAGGTTTCAAAGACCTCTCTGATGAGGATAGGTTACCCATCCTGTTGGGGGGGGGATACAGAGAGCTGTGGGTTGACAGCGCACTACATTGAAGACCTCTCTGATGAGGATAGGTTACCCATCCTGTTGGGGGAGGACGCAGAGAGCTGTAGGTTGGCAGCGCACTACATTGCTGCCTGCCATAAGATGAGGGACAGTGTCTGACAGACCAACCAACCTGCACATGTACTCTACTGTATACTTATTGTTATTGTTGTTATTGTGGTTATTTTGACCCTTGGTTATTGTTGTTATTGTTGTTTCTGTTGTTATTTTGACCCTTGGTTATTATTGTTTCTGTTGTTATTTTGACCCTTGGTTATTGTTATCATTGTTGAGAGAGAGACAGAGAGAGATACAGAGAGAGAGAGAGAGCGAGAGAGAGAGAGAGAGAGAGACAGAGAGAGAGACAGAGAGAGAGAGAGAGAGAGACAGAGAGAGAGACAGAGAGAGAGACAGAGACAGAGAGAGAGACAGAGAGAGAGAGAGACAGAGACAGAGAGAGACAGAGACAGAGAGAGAGATAGAGAGAGAGAGAGAGAGAGAGAGAGAGAGAGAGAGACAGAGACAGAGACAGAGAGAGAGAGAGAGACAGAGAGAGAGAAAGAGAGGGGGAGAGAGAGAGGGGGAGAGAGAGAGACAGAGAGAGAGACAGAGACAGAGAGAAAGAGAGAGACAGAGAGAGAGACAGAGAGAGAGACAGAGAGAGACAGAGAGAGACAGAGAGAGACAGAGACAGAGAGAGAGAGAGAGAGAGAGAGAGAGAGAGAGAGAGAGAGACAGAGAGAGAGAGAGAGAGACAGAGAGAGAGACAGAGACAGAGAGAAAGAGAGAGAGAGAGAGGAAGAGAGAGAGAGACAGTGAAAGAGAGAGAGAGAGAGTAAGAGAGAGAGAGAGAGAGAGAGAGAGAGACAGTGTTAGAGAGACATTAATCATGACCTCATCCAGCCAGCTGTCTAACTAGTGGGGTGAAATCATGACCTCTTCCAGCCCCAAACTCCCCCCCTCCTAACAGAGAAGACAGGACCCCTCTACCTCCTACTATCATCCCTAATCCTCACACCTCCTCATCCCTCCTCCTCACCTCTCCACCTCACCCTCACCCTCACCTCTCCTCCTCACCCCTCCTCCTCACCCCTCCACCTCACCCTTCCTCACCCCTCCACCTCACCCCTTCTCACCCCTCCTCCTCACCCCTTCTCACCCCTCCTCCTCACCCTTCTTCATCCCTCCTCCTCACCCCTCCTCCTCACCCCTCCACCTCACCCTTCCTCACCCTTCCTCCTCACTCCTCCTCACCCCTCCTCCTCACCCTCCACCTCACCCTTCCTCACATCTCCTCCTCACCCCTCCTCCTCACCCCTTCACCTCACCCCTCCTCCTCACCCTCCCTTACCCCTCCACCTCACCCCTCCCCCTTCCTCATACCTCCTCCTCACCCTTCCTCCTCACCCCTCCACCTCAAACCTCCTCCTCACCCCTCCACCTCACCCCTCCTCCTCATCCCTCCCCTCACCACTCCTCACCCCTCCACCCTCCTCCTCACCCCTCCACCTCACCCCTCCACCTCACCCCTCCTCCTCACCCCTCCACCTCACCCCTCCACTTCATACCTCCTCTTCACCTCTCCACCTCACCCCTCCACTTCATACCTCCTCCTCACCCCTCCACCTCACCCCTCCTCCTCACCCCTCCACCTCACCCCTCCTCCTCACACCTCCACCTCACACCTCCTCCTCACCCCTCCACTTCATACCTCCTCCTCACCCTTCCTCCTCACCCCTCCACCTCACCCCTCCTCACCCCTCCACCTCACCCCTCCTCCTCACCCCTCCTCCTCACCCCACCTCACCCCTCCACCTCACCCCACCTCACCCCTCCACCTCACCCCTCCACCTCACCCCTCCACCTCACCCCTCCACTTCATACCTCCACTTCATACCTCCTCCTCACACCTCCTCCTCACACCTCTTCTCACCCCTCCTCCTCACCCCTCCACTTCATACTTCCACCTCACCCCTCCTCCTCACCCCTCCACTTCATACCTCCACATCACACCTCCTCCTCACCCCTCCACTTCATACCTCCACCTCACCCCTCCATCTCACCCCTCCGCACCCCTCCACCTCACCCCTCCTCATCACCCTTCCACCTCACCCCTCCTCCTCACCCCTCCTCCTCACCCCTCCACCTCATACCTCCTCCTCACCCCTCCACCTCACCCCTCCTCCTCACCCCTCCACTTCATACCTCCACTTCATACCTCCTCCTCACACCTCCTCCTCACACCTCTTCTCACCCCTCCTCCTCACCCCTCCACTTCATACCTCCACCTCACCCCTCCTCCTCACCCCTCCACTTCATACCTCCACATCACACCTCCTCCTCACCCCTCCACTTCATACCTCCACCTCACCCCTCCATCTCACCCCTCCGCACCCCTCCACCTCACCCCTCCTCATCACCCTTCCACCTCACCCCTCCTCCTCACCCCTCCACCTCATACCTCCTCCTCACCCCTCCACTTCACCCCGTCTCCTCACCCCTCCACCTCACCCCTCCTCCTCACCCCTCCACCTCATACCTCCTCCTCACCCCTCCACTTCACCCCGTCTCCTCACCCCTCCACCTCATACCTCCTCCTCACCCCTCCACCTCACCCCTCCTCATCACCCTTCCACCTCACCCCTCCTCCTCACCCCTCCACCTCATACCTCCTCCTCACCCCTCCACTTCACCCCGTCTCCTCACCCCTCCTCCTCACCCCTCCACCTCATACCTCCTCATCACCCTTCCACCTCACCCCGTCTCCTCACCCCTCCACCTCACACCTCCTCCTCACCCCTCCACTTCATACCTCCTCCTCACCCTTCCTCCTCACCCCTCCACTTCACCCCGTCTCCTCACCCCTCCACTTCACCCCGTCTCCTCACCCCTCCACCTCACCCCTCCACCTCACCCCTCCTCCTCACCCCTCCACCTCACCCCGTCTCCTCACCCCTCCACCTCACCCCTCCACCTCACCCCTCCTCATCACCCCTCCACCTCACCCCTCCTCCTCACCCCTCCACCTCACCCCGTCTCCTCACCCCTCCACCTCACCCCTCCACCTCACCCCTCCTCCTCACCCCTCCACCTCACCCCTCCTCCTCACCCCTCCACCTCACCCCGTCTCCTCACCCCTCCACCTCACCCCTCCACTTCACCCCGTCTCCTCACCCCTCCTCCTCACCCCTCCACCTCATACCTCCTCATCACCCTTCCACCTCACCCCGTCTCCTCACCCCTCCACCTCACACCTCCTCCTCACCCCTCCACTTCACCCCTCCTCCTCACCCTTCCTCCTCACCCCTCCACCTCACCCCGTCTCCTCACCCCTCCACTTCACCCCGTCTCCTCACCCCTCCACCTCACCCCGTCTCCTCACCCCTCCACGTCACCCCTCCTCCTCACCCCTCCTCCTCACCCCTCCACCTCACCCCGTCTCCTCACCCCTCCACCTCACCCCTCCACCTCACCCCTCCTCCTCACCCCTCCACCTCACCCCTCCTCCTCACCCCTCCACCTCACCCCGTCTCCTCACCCCTCCACCTCACCCCTCCACCTCACCCCTCCTCCTCACCCCTCCACCTCACCCCTCCTCCTCACCCCTCCACCTCACCCCGTCTCCTCACCCCTCCACCTCACCCCTCCACCTCACCCCTCCTCCGCACCCCTCCACCTCACCCCTCCTCCTCACCCTTCCACCTCACCCCTCCACCTCACCCCTCCTCCTCACCCCTCCACCTCACCCCTCCTCCTCACCCCTCCACCTCACCCCGTCTCCTCACCCCTCCACCTCACCCCGTCTCCTCACCCCTCCACCTCACCCCTCCACCTCACCCCTCCACCTCACCCCTCCTCCGCACCCCTCCACCTCACCCCTCCTCCTCACCCTTCCACTTCACCCCTCCACTTCACCCCGTCTCCTCACCCCTCCACCTCACCCCTCCACCTCACCCCTCCTCCTCACCCCTCCACTTCACCCCGTCTCCTCACCCCTCCACTTCACCCCGTCTCCTCACCCCTCCTCCTCACCCCTCCACCTCATACCTCCTCCTCACCCCTCCACCTCATACCTCCTCCTCACCCCTCCACCTCATACCTCCTCCTCACCCCTCCACCTCATACCTCCTCCTCACCCCTCCACCTCATACCTCCTCCTCACCCCTCCACCTCATACCTCCTCCTCACCCCTCCACCTCATACCTCCTCCTCACCCCTCCACCTCATACCTCCTCCTCACCCCTCCACCTCATACCTCCTCCTCACCCCTCCACCTCATACCTCCTCCTCACCCCTCCACTTCATACCTCCACCTCACCCCTCCATCTCACCCCTCCGCACCCCTCCACCTCACCCCTCCTCATCACCCTTCCACCTCACCCCTCCTCCTCACCCCTCCTCCTCACCCCTCCACCTCATACCTCCTCCTCACCCCTCCACCTCACCCCTCCTCCTCACCCCTCCACTTCATACCTCCACTTCATACCTCCTCCTCACACCTCCTCCTCACACCTCTTCTCAACCCTCCTCCTCACCCCTCCACTTCATACCTCCACCTCACCCCTCCTCCTCACCCCTCCACTTCATACCTCCACATCACACCTCCTTCTCACCCCTCCACTTCATACCTCCACCTCACCCCTCCATCTCACCCCTCCGCACCCCTCCACCTCACCCCTCCTCATCACCCTTCCACCTCACCCCTCCTCCTCACCCCTCCACCTCATACCTCCTCCTCACCCCTCCACTTCACCCCGTCTCCTCACCCCTCCACCTCACCCCTCCTCCTCACCCCTCCACCTCATACCTCCTCCTCACCCCTCCACTTCACCCCGTCTCCTCACCCCTCCACCTCATACCTCCTCCTCACCCCTCCACCTCACCCCTCCTCATCACCCTTCCACCTCACCCCTCCTCCTCACCCCTCCACCTCATACCTCCTCCTCACCCCTCCACTTCACCCCGTCTCCTCACCCCTCCTCCTCACCCCTCCACCTCATACCTCCTCATCACCCTTCCACCTCACCCCGTCTCCTCACCCCTCCACCTCACACCTCCTCCTCACCCCTCCACTTCATACCTCCTCCTCACCCTTCCTCCTCACCCCTCCACTTCACCCCGTCTCCTCACCCCTCCACTTCACCCCGTCTCCTCACCCCTCCACCTCACCCCTCCACCTCACCCCTCCTCCTCACCCCTCCACCTCACCCCGTCTCCTCACCCCTCCACCTCACCCCTCCACCTCACCCCTCCTCCTCACCCCTCCACCTCACCCCTCCTCCTCACCCCTCCACCTCACCCCGTCTCCTCACCCCTCCACCTCACCCCTCCACCTCACCCCTCCTCCGCACCCCTCCACCTCACCCCTCCTCCTCACCCTTCCACCTCACCCCTCCACCTCACCCCTCCTCCTCACCCCTCCACCTCACCCCTCCTCCTCACCCCTCCACCTCACCCCGTCTCCTCACCCCTCCACCTCACCCCTCCACCTCACCCCTCCTCCTCACCCCTCCACCTCACCCCTCCTCCTCACCCCTCCACCTCACCCCTCCACCTCACCCCTCCACCTCACCCCTCCTCCGCACCCCTCCACCTCACCCCTCCTCCTCACCCTTCCACTTCACCCCTCCACTTCACCCCGTCTCCTCACCCCTCCACCTCACCCCTCCACCTCACCCCTCCTCCTCACCCCTCCACTTCACCCCGTCTCCTCACCCCTCCACTTCACCCCGTCTCCTCACCCCTCCTCCTCACCCCTCCACCTCATACCTCCTCCTCACCCCTCCACCTCATACCTCCTCCTCACCCCTCCACCTCATACCTCCTCCTCACCCCTCCACCTCATACCTCCTCCTCACCCCTCCACCTCATACCTCCTCCTCACCCCTCCACCTCATACCTCCTCCTCACCCCTCCACCTCATACCTCCTCCTCACCCCTCCACCTCATACCTCCTCCTCACCCCTCCACCTCATACCTCCTCCTCACCCCTCCACCTCACCCCTTCATTCTTATGTTTCTTTAAGTCGATCTTCAGTGTCTTCCCTCCGTTCCTGCTGGTGAAGCCCAGATCTAGAGATCTCATTGGTTGGCACTCCAGGCTGCTGCTGTCCTCAGCCAGTCGGGCAGCAGGAGGGTTGGAGGGCTTGAAGTTGATTGGAAGAGGCTCCTTGGGGACGGACTTTGGCGTGTATTTGAGACTGTCTGATTGGTTGAAGAACTGGCCAAATCAGGCTCTTCTCGTACTTCTCCCTGTTGAATAAAGGAAGTTACTTCCAGACTCACCAGGGGCCACCGCATAGCCCGATGGAACATCCCCCCCCCCCGTGCATAACTCAGACTTTGTGCAGAACTCTTGAGATTTGCATACAGATGCTATTAGCATGTTTAGACGTGAAGGTTGGACCCTTATATGACAAAACTATTCATAGACTCAGTAGGAACGAGACAGTGTAATAACATATCGACTAATGCGGTCCTCTGGAAGGTAAACAACAGGTATAATCTCATTATAATCTCATAGAAGATTATATTATTATATTAACCTTATTTGTCCTGATGATTAGATTGTATGAATAACGACCTGGGGTGATTGCACCTGGCACAGCAATCTCTCTAACGCATTTACCAGGGATTGTAATTGAATTATAAAACCAGGAATCCATCCTAGTCGTATTGTGATATTTTTACGATGAACTATAGCAGATTTGATTTCTTTTGTTTTATTGACAAGGTGCTTAGAAGGATGTTTTTACCCACCAGTAAGGGCTTCTTCAAGGAGACTGTGTTCTGGCTGCTCTGACAAAAAGTCTACGAAAGGAACCTCGGGACTGAATGAAACTGAGTGTTGAGGCGGAGAGGCGGACCAAAATGCAGCGTGGTGGTTATTCATGGTTTTATAATGAAGAAAAACTATACATGAATAAACTAACAAAACAATAAACGTGCGAAAACCTAAACAGCCCTATCTGGTGACAACAAACACAAAGACAGGAACAATCGCCCACAAAACACTCAAAGAATATGGCTGCCTAAATATGGTTCCCAATCAGAGACATCGATAAACACCTGCCTCTGATTGAGAACCACTCCAGACAGCCATAGACTACGCTAGAAACCCCTACTATAATACAAACCTTAATACCTAACAAAAACCCCAAGACAAAACACACCACACACACAAAACCCATGTCACACCCTGGCCTGACCACATTAATAAAGAAAACACAAAATACTAAGACCAGGGCGTGACACGGAATTAGTGCATTGATCACCAACCTTTTCTGAGTCAAGAACTTTCGCTGAGATCTTCTGCTCAGATTCAAAATATTTTTCATTACCTCAAAAAAAAACGTTTTTAAAAGTTATTCAGTCTCACGTCAACTTGTAGCCTATTATTGTAGCCTATTAAACTTGTTTGTGGCCAGGGTCGTGGACGCTCTGTAGCCACGGTGATTTGAGCTATCCGATTGGACGCTCTGTAGCCACGGTGATTTGAGCTATCCGATTGGACGCTCTGTAGCCACGGTGATTTGAGCTATCCGATTGGACGCTCGGGAGCCACGGTGATTTGAGCTATCCGATTGGACGCTCTGAAGCCACGGTGATTTGAGCTATCCGATTGGACGCTCTGTAGCCACGGTGATTTGAGCTATCCGATTGGACGCTCGGGAGCCACGGTGATTTGAGCTATCCGATTGGACGCTCTGTAGCCACGGTGATTTGAGCTATCCGATTGGACGCTCTGTAGCCACGGTGATTTGAGCTATCCGATTGGACGCTCTGTAGCCACGGTGATTTGAGCTATCCGATTGGACGCTCTGTAGCCACGGTGATTTGAGCTATCCGATTGGACGCTCTGAAGCCACGGTGATTTGAGCTATCCGATTGGACGCTCTGTAGCCACGGTGATTTGAGCTATCCGATTGGACGCTCTGTAGCCACGGTGATTTGAGCTATCCGATTGGACGCTCTGAAGCCACGGTGATTTGAGCTATCCGATTGGACGCTCTGTAGCCACGGTGATTTGAGCTATCCGATTGGACGCTCTGAAGCCACGGTGATTTGAGCTATCCGATTGGACGCTCTGTAGCCGGATGTACCGATCCTGTGCAGGTGTTGTTACACGTGGTCTGCCACTGCGAGGACGATCAGCTGTCCGTCCTGTCTTCCTGTAGCTCGGTCTTAAGCGTCTCACAGTAAGGACATTGTAATTAATTTTCCTGGCCACATCTGCAGTCCTCTTGCATCCTTGCAGCATGTCTAAGGCACGTTCATGCAGATGAGCAGGGACCCTGGGCATCTTTCTTTTGGTGTGTTTCAGAGTCAGTAGAAAGGCCTCTTTAGTGTCCTAAGTTTTCATTACTGTGACCTTAATTGCCTACCGTCTGTAAGCTGTTAGTGTCTTAACGACTGTTCCACAGATGCATGTTCATTAATTGTTTATGGTTCATTGAACAAGCATGGGGAAAGAGTGTTTAAACCCTTTACAATGAAGATCTGTGAAGTTGTTTGTATTTTTACTAATTGTCTTTGAAAGGCAGGGTCCTGAAAAAGGGAGGTTTCTTTTTTTGCTGAGTTTATATATTGACTAACGGACACTCCTTAACTGTCTTGTGTTATTCATTAGAAAAAACAAATGACAAGTTTAATAAAGTTGAAGTTTATTAACCGTGAACACCGTTAACAAGTGGAATATATGTACAGGGTTTCTTACCAAAGAAATATGAAATGCATTGTAGCATCGGTCTTGGGCTCCCGAGTGGCACAGCAGTCCAAGGCATCTAAGTGCTAGTGTAAGGGGTGCAAAACTGTTGGAAGTCAGATGCAGGAGAGCAGAATTGGGTAATAACCGGAGCAGTGTAATTATAAAAACCAACCGCACCCAGAAATAACAAAACCCATTGCGCACCAGTCAAAATGTGCACAAGCACTTACAACAAACAATTTCCCACACAGACATGGGGGGAACAGAGGGTATAGATGACAAGTAAAGAGGGAAATGTAAACCTGGGAAAACAAGACAAAACAAATGGAAAATGAAAGGTGGATCGCCGAACGAACAAGGAGAGGAACCGACTTCGGCAGAAGTCATGACAGCTAGTCCTCTAACAATAACTGATCAATTTATTTGATCTAGAATCGAGCTAATAAATCAACTTGCTGATAGGGTTTGGGATGATCCCAGACAGCACTAATAGGGATGACAACACTAACCCTCTTCCCGGATTGTGTCCGCGATAGGGATGATCCCAGACAGATCCATAAATCCGTAACTATGGGCACCGTCATAGATATCATCCTGACCAACTTGCCTTTTAAATACACCTCTGCTGTTTTCAACCAGGATCTCAGTGACTGACTCATTGCCTGCGTCCGTTATGGGTCCGCAGTCAAACGACCTCCACTCATCACTGTCAAACGCTCCCTAAAACATTTCAGCGAGCAGGCCTTTCTAATCGACCTGGCCCGGGTATCCTGGAATGATATTGACCTCATCCGATCAGTAGTTTACATACACTCAACTGAGTCTGGCTTTTTTATGGCAGTTTTGGAGCAGTGGCTTCTTCCTTGCTGAGTGGCCTTTCAGGTTATGTTGATATAGGACTCGTTTTACTGTGGATATAGATACTTTTGTACCTGTTTCATCCAGTATCTTCCTATTATCTTCACAAGGTCCTTTGCTGTTGTTCTGGGATTGATTTGCACTTTCCGCACCAAAGTACGTTCCTCTCTAGGAGACAGAACCCGTCTCCTTCCTGAGCGGTATGACGGCTGCGTGGTCCCGTGATGTTTATACTTGCGTACTATTTTTGTACAGATTAACGTGGTACGTTCAGCCGTTTGGAAATTGCTCCCAAGGAAGAACCAGACTTGTGGAGGTCTACAATTTTATTTTCTGAGGTCTTGGCTAATTTATTTTGATTTTCTGATGATGTCAAGCGAAGAGACACTGAGTTTGAAGGTAGGCCTTGAAATACAGTACATCCCCATATATATATATATATATTTTTGTGTTGCTCCTTTGCACCCCAGTGTCTCTACTTGCACATCTGCATCACTCTTTAATTGCTGAATTGTATTTACTTCACCACTATTTATTGCCTTACCTCCCTTTTCTTACCTCATTTGCAATGTATATAGATATTCTACTGTGCGTTTGACATGTGTAACTCTGTTTTTGTCGCACTGCTTTGCTTTATCTTGGTCTCAGTTGTAAATGAGAAAATAAGTTACATAAAGGTGAAAGGTGAAATAAAATAAATAAATAAAACATTAAAAAAAAAAGGTTGACATCACACACACGCACACGCACACGCACACGCACACACGCACACACACACACACACACACACACCTTAGCTCCTCTCCTAACATATGTTTACAGCAGCTCTACCTGTCCAATACAAATACATTATCCACAACATAATATAAGTAAGTATATAATAATAATAATATAATATAAGTATAACACACGAAGAGAAAAACAGACTATTTATTTTGTTGATCAAGCCAGATACTGTTGAAAGAAAGAGGGAGAAAGAAAGAGAGAGAGAGAGAGAGCAGTGGGGAGAGAGATGGGTGGGAAGAGAAAGAGAGAGAGAGAGAGGTGGGGAGGTGGGGAGAGAGAGAGAGAGACAGAGAGAGAGAGACAGAGAGAGAGAGACAGAGAGAGGGAGAGAGAGACAGAGAGAGAGAGAGTGACAGAGAGAGAGAGACAGAGAGAGAGAGACAGAGAGAGAGAGAGAGACAGAGAGAGAGAGAGACAGAGAGAGAGAGAGAGAGAGAGAGAGAGAGAGAGAGAGAGAGAGAGAGAGAGAGAGAGAGGGAGAGAGAGAGAGAGACGGAGAGAGAGAGAGTGACAGAGAGAGAGAGACAGAGAGAGAGAGAGACAGAGAGAGAGAGACAGAGAGAGAGAGAGACAGAGAGAGAGAGAGACAGAGAGAGAGAGAGAGAGAGAGAGAGAGAGACAGAGAGAGGGAGAGAGAGACAGAGAGAGAGAGAGTGACAGAGAGAGAGAGACAGAGAGAGAGAGAGACAGAGAGAGAGAGACAGAGAGAGAGAGAGACAGAGAGAGAGAGAGACAGAGAGAGAGAGCTTATTTATTTTATCTTGTGTCCTTTAACCATTTGTACATTGTTAAAACACTGTATATATATATATAATATGACATTTGTAATGTCTTTACTGTTTTGAAACCTCTGTATGTGTAATGTTTACTGTTAATTTTTGTTGTTTTTCACTTTATATATTCACTTTGTATGTTGTCTACCTCACTTGCTTTGGCAATGTTAACACATGTTTCCCATGCCAATAAAGCCCTTGAATTGAATTGAATTGAATTGAGAGAGAGAGAGAGAGAGAGAGAGAGAGAGAGGGGTGGTGGGGAGATATAAAAACACCCCAGATTCATAGCACATGTCTGAATCCAAAATGGCACCCTATTCCTTATGTAATGAACTAATTGTTCCAAGGGCCTGTAGGGATATACAGAATAGGGCTGTATTTGTGACACAGACTAACTGTCAGTGACTGACAGACAGGCAGACAGACACACAAAGGCCCCTGCCTGGTTTCAAAGACCTACTTAAAGGAAGGTAAAGGATTTGTCCATTAACGCTGTATCATTGATTTTAACAACGCAGGAGAGCGGGAGGGAGGGAGAGAGAGAGGGACGGAGGGAGGGAGCCAGGGGTGGAGTGAGGGAGGGAGGGAGGGAGGGGTGGAGGGAGGGAGGGAGGGAGGGAGGGAGGGAGGGAGCGAGGGAGGGAGGGAGGGAGCGAGGGGTGGAGGGAGCGAGGGAGGGAGGAAGGGAGGGAGGGGTGGAGGGAGCGAGGGAGGGAGGGAGGAAGGGAGGGGGAGCTGACTAGTGGTCTGACTGTATTCCCTCTCTGTTCTCCACAGTGATAGGCTAAATCTCAAATGGCACACTATTAGCCCCCACAGGGCTCAGGTCTAAACTAGTGCACTATATAGGGAATAGGGCTCAGGTCTAAAGTAGTGCACTATATAGGGAATAGGGCTCTGGTCTATTGTAGTGCACTATATAGGGAATAGGACTCAGGTCTAAACTAGTACACTATATAGGGAATATAGGGCTCAGGTCTAAAGTAGTGCACTATATAGGGAATAGGGCTCTGGTCTATTGTAGTGCACTATATAGGGAATAGGGCTCAGGTCTAAACTAGTACACTATATAGGGAATAGGGCTCAGGTCTAAACTAGTTCACTATATAGGGAATAGGGCTCTGGTCTGTTGTAGTGCACTATATAGGGAAGAGGGCTCTGGTCTAAACTAGTGCACTATATAGGGAATAGGGCTCTGGTCTAAACTAGTGCACTATATAGGGAATAGGGCTCAGGTCTAAACTAGTTCACTATATAGGGAATAGGGCTCAGGTCTAAACTAGTTCACTATATAGGGAATAGGGCTCTGGGAGGGAGGGAGGGAGGGAGGGAGGGAGGGAGGGAAAGTAGGACACAGTCACATTAGACCACTAAGAGAAACATAATGGAGCACAGAGAGAAACATCATTTCCACAGCTTATCGATAAAAAACATCTCAACAAAAGCTGCTCCAAAAAACACAGAGAAGAAGAAGATGATATCAGGACAGGAGCACAAAGACACACTGGTCAAAAGAAAATCAAATATAATGCATCCACAGCTAAATGATATCAGCAGACAGAACGATGAAGTCCCCTGTCCGTCTGTCTCTGTCTGTCCCTCCGCCCCTCTGTCTGTCTCTGTCTGTCCCTCCGCCCCTCTGTCTCTCTCTGTCTGTCCCTCCGCCCCTCTGTCTGTCTCTGTCCCTCCGCCCCTCTGTCTCTCTCTGTCTGTCCCTCCGCCCCTCTGTCTGTCTCTGTCTGTCTCTCCGCCCCTCTGTCTGTCTCTGTCTGTCTCTCCGCCCCTCTGTCTGTCTCTCTGTCTGTCTCTCCGCCCCTCTGTCTCTCTCTGTCTGTTTCTGTCTGTCTCTCTGTCTGTCTCTCTGCCCCTCTGTCTCTCTCTTTCTGTCCCTCCGCCCCTCTGTCTGTCTCTGTCTGTCTCTCCGCCCCTCTGTCTCTCTCTGTCTGTCTCTCCGCCCCTCTGTCTGTCTGTCTCTGTCTCTCCGCCCCTCTGTCTGTCTCTCTATCTGTCTCTCCGCCCCCTGTCTTTCTCTCTCTGTCTCTCCGCCCCTCTGTCTCTCTCTGTCTGTCCCTCCGCCTTTCAGTCTTTCTCTCTGTCTGTCTCTACGCCCCTCTGTCTTTCTCTCCGCCCCTCAGTCTGTCCCTCTGTCTGTCTCTCTCTCCCTCTGTCTGTCTCTCTGTCCCTCTGTCTGTCTCTCTGTCCCTCTGTCTGTCTCTCTGTCCCTCTGTCTGTCTCTCTGTCCCTCTGTCTGTCTCTCTGTCCCTCTGTCTGTCTCTCTGTCCCTCTGTCTGTCTCTCTGTCCCTCTGTATGTCTCTCTGTCCCTCTGTCTGTCTCTCTCTCCCTCTGTCTGTCTCTCCGTCCCTCTGTTTGTCTCTCTGTCTGTCTCTCCGCCCCTCTGTCTGTCTCTCTGTCTGTATCTCCGCCCCTCTGTCTCTCTCTGTCTGTCCCTCCGCCTTTCAGTCTTTCTCTCTGTCTGTCTCTACGCCCCTCTGTCTGTCTCTCCGCCCCTCAGTCTGCCCCTCTGTCTGTCTCTCTGTCCCTCTGTCTGTCTCTCTGTCCCTCTGTCTGTCTCTCTGTCCCTCTGTCTGTCTCTCTGTCCCTCTGTCTGTCTCTCTGTCCCTCTGTCTGTCTCTCTGTCCCTCTGTATGTCTCTCTGTCCCTCTGTCTGTCTCTCTCTCCCTCTGTCTGTCTCTCTGTCCCTCTGTTTGTCTCTCTGTCTGTCTCTCCGCCCCTCTGTCTGTCTCTCTGTCTGTCTCTCTGTCCCTCTGTCTGTCTCTCCGCCCCTCTGTTTGTCTCTCTGTCTGTCTCTCTGTCCCTCTGTCTGTCTCTCTGTCCCTCTGTCTGTCTCTCTGTCAACGATTTAGACAGCCATCCAAACACAGAGAGAAGCTATAACTCACAATCAGGATTTCTCTCTGCGTCCTTTCTCTGACTGCCACTGCTACAATAACTAAAATAATACATTGTGTTCCATATAAATGTTACCGTGGCGACTGGCTGGCACAGATTAACATTATCGATATCCTGGACAATGAGACTCTCAGCCAGGAGAAAAGTTCAAGGGAAAGAGGAAGCCCAGTGTATCTCTACCATAACATGAATCCCTTGCCTCGGTCCTCCTAACCACCACCATGGACCCAGTCGGTTCAATACCACACATCTATACACAACGTCTGTTGTTGTGAACAGCAGACACAACAGATGAATATTACTGTTGGACAGTAGACCTGCAGAACAGAACAGGGGAGATCACTATGAGAAGACAGTCTTCAGAACAGTGTGTTCTTTACTACGATCAATAAATTATTTTTCTCCAGGCTAGCAGAGAACAGTTTATCAGCCAGTACCTACACCATGCTGTCTCTAGTCCCTACACCATGCTGTCTCTAGTCCCTACACCATGCTGTCTCTAGTCCCTACACCATGCTGTCTCTAGTCCCTACAACATGCTGTCTCTAGTCCCTACACCATGCTGCCTCTAGTCCCTACACCATGCTGTCTCTAGTCCCTACACCATGATGTCTCTAGTCCCTACACCATGATGTCTCTAGTCCCTACACCATGCTGTCTCTAGTCCCTACACCATGATGTCTCTAGTCCCTACACCATGCTGTCTCTAGTCCCTACACCATGCTGTCTCTAGTCCCTACACCATGCTGTCTCTAGTCCCTACACCATGCTGTCTCTAGTCCCTACACCATGCTGTCTCTAGTCCCTACACCATGCTGTCTCTAGTCTCTACACCATGCTGTCTCTAGTCTCTACACCATGCTGTCTCTAGTCTCTACACCATGCTGTCTCTAGTCCTTACACCATGCTGTCTCTAGTCCCTACACCATGCTGTCTCTAGTCCCTACACCATGCTGTCTCTAGTCTCTACACCATGCTGTCTCTAGTCTCTACACCATGCTGTCTCTAGTCTCTACACCATGCTGTCTCTAGTCCCTACACCATGCTGTCTCTAGTCCCTACACCATGCTGTCTCTAGTCCCTACACCATGCTGTCTCTAGTCTCTACACCATGCTGTCTCTAGTCCCTACACCATGCTGTCTCTAGTCCCTACACCATGCTGTCTCTAGTCCCTACACCATGCTGTCTCTAGTCCCTACACCATGCTGTCTCTAGTCCCTACACCATGCTGTCTCTAGTCCCTACACCATGCTGTCTCTAGTCCCTACACCATGCTGTCTCTAGTCCCTACACCATGCTGTCTCTAGTCCCTACACCATGCTGTCTCTAGTCTCTACACCATGCTGTCTCTAGTCCCTACACCATGCTGTCTCTAGTCTCTACACCATGCTGTCTCTAGTCCCTACACCATGCTGTCTCTAGTCCCTACACCATGCTGTCTCTAGTCCCTACACCATGCTGTCTCTAGTCCCTACACCATGCTGTCTCTAGTCCCTACACCATGCTGTCTCTAGTCCCTACACCATGCTGTCTCTAGTCCCTACACCATGCTGTCTCTAGTCCCTACACCATGCTGTCTCTAGTCCCTACACCATGCTGTCTCTAGTCTCTACACCATGCTGTCTCTAGTCCCTACACCATGCTGTCTCTAGTCTCTACACCATGCTGTCTCTAGTCCCTACACCATGCTGTCTCTAGTCCCTACACCATGCTGTCTCTAGTCCCTACACCATGCTGTCTCTAGTCTCTACACCATGCTGTCTCTAGTCTCTACACCATGCTGTCTCTAGTCTCTACACCATGCTGTCTCTAGTCCCTACACCATGCTGTCTCTAGTCCCTACACCATGCTGTCTCTAGTCCCTACACCATGCTGTCTCTAGTCTCTACACCATGCTGTCTCTAGTCCCTACACCATGATGTCGCTAGTCCCTACACCATGCTGTCTCTAGTCTCTACACCATGCTGTCTCTAGTCTCTACACCATGCTGTCTCTAGTCCCTACACCATGCTGTCTCTAGTCCCTACACCATGCTGTCTCTAGTCCCTACACCATGCTGTCTCTAGTCCCTACACCATACTGTCTCTAGTCCCTACACCATGCTGTCTCTAGTCTCTACACCATGCTGTCTCTAGTCCCTACACCATGCTGTCTCTAGTCCCTACACCATGCTGTCTCTAGTCTCTACACCATGCTGTCTCTAGTCCCTACACCATGCTGTCTCTAGTCCCTACACCATGCTGTCTCTAGTCTCTACACCATGCTGTCTCTAGTCTCTACACCATGCTGTCTCTAGTCGAACTAGTCTCTACTGCGCTGTGAGAACCCCCACACACACACCACCATGAAGAATCATCCATCACCCACACAAGGAAGAAATAGCCTATGCTAGGCTAATTATACAGGCCTATGCGTCTATATACAGTGTGTAAATAGCAATGTTTTCTGATCATGAGCGAGGAGATTGTAACGGTTTTCTTGTGTCGAAGGAGAGGCGGACCAAAACGCAGCGTGGTTATTATGGTTCTTTAATAAAGAAACTATACATGAATAGACTAACAAAACCAAGAAATGTGAAAAACCAAAACAGCCCTATCTGGTGCAAACACAGAGACAGGAACAATCATCCAAAAAACCCATAGAATGCCCACTCAGATCACACCCTGACCAAACAAAATATAGAACATACAAAGCAAACTATGGTCAGGGTGTGACAGAGATGGTGCTGATTACAGTGATTCAATAGTAATTCGGTCTCTATATAATGAATTAATATTGATAGTAGCCAATCAGTGTATGTCGAGCAACTCACAAGACCGCAGGTCTCCTGGTCAGTCACTGTCTCTGTTCCAGGTCTCCTGGTCAGTTACTGTCTCTGTTCCAGGTGTCCTGGTCAGTTACTGTCTCTGTTCCAGGTCTCCTGGTCAGTTACTGTCTCTGTTCCAGGTCTCCTGGTCAGTTACTGTCTCTGTTCCAGGTCTCCTGGTCAGTTACTGTCTCTGTTTCAGGTCTCCTGGTCAGTTACTGTCTCTGTTCCAGGTCTCCTGGTCAGTTACTGTCTCTGTTCCAGGTCTCCTGGTCAGTTACTGTCTCTGTTCCAGGTCTCCTGGTCAGTTACTGTCTCTGTTCAAGGTCTCCTGGTCAGTTACTGTCTCTGTTCCAGGTCTCCTGGTCAGTTACTGTCTCTGTTCCAGGTCTCCTGGTCAGTTACTGTCACTGTTCCAGGTCTCCTGGTCAGTTACTGTCTCTGTTCCAGGTCTCCTGGTCAGTTACTGTCTCTGTTCCAGGTCTTCTGGTCAGTTACTGTCTCTGTCCCAGGTCTCCTGGTCAGTTACTGTCTCTGTTCCAGGTCTCCTGGTCAGTTACTGTCTCTGTTCCAGGTCTCCTGGTCAGTTACTGTCTCTGTTCCAGGTCTCCTGGTCAGTTACTGTCACTGTTCCAGGTCTCCTGGTCAGTTACTGTCTCTGTTCCAGGTCTCCTGGTCAGTTACTGTCTCTGTTCCAGGTCTCCTGGTCAGTTACTGTCTCTGTTCCAGGACTTCTGGTCAGTTGCTGTCTCTGTTCCATGTCTCCTGGTCAGTTACTGTCTCTGTTCCAGGTCTCCAGGTCAGTTACTGTCTCTGTTCCAGGTCTCCTGGTCAGTTACTGTCTCTGTTCCAGGTCTCCTGGTCAGTTACTGTCTCTGTTCCAGGTCTCCTGGTCAGTTACTGTCTCTGTTCCAGGACTTCTGGTCAGTTGCTGTCTCTGTTCCATGTCTCCTGGTCAGTTACTGTCTCTGTTCCAGGTCTCCAGGTCAGTTACTGTCTCTGTTCCAGGTCTCCTGGTCAGTTACTGTCTCTGTTCCAGGTCTCCTGGTCAGTTACTGTCTCTGTTCCAGGTCTCCTGGTCAGTTACTGTCTCTGTTCCAGGACTTCTGGTCAGTTACTGTCTCTGTTCCATGTCTCCTGGTCAGTTACTGTCTCTGTTCCAGGTCTGCTAGTCAGTTACTGTCTCTGTTCCAGGTCTGCTAGTCAGTTACTGTCTCCGTTCCAGGTCTGATAGTCTGTTATATACACAACATAACTCCAGTGATCACATGTTCCTGTTTCTCTGCCCTGGTTGCTAAACCGTTTTCATGATGATCATGTGACAGCTACATATACAGGATCTTAATTTGACACGTTTCACACAGCAGGAAAATAATCCTGCAGCCACAGGAAATGTGAATGAGTGTGTGGATTATAATTAATGGAGGGGTTTGATACCTTTTCTTGTGAAGTGTTAAAGTGGAATTTACATTTTTTTTATCCTTGAATACACTATAAGTTTGTATTTCCTGCTGTGCTGGAAACAACAGGACAACAACAGGACGATCAAATGAAGATCCTTCATCTGTAGCGGCCAATATTGATTTTCCCACCTGGGTTTTTCCATCTTTCCCTATGTGGCGTGTAATATTCTTGGCAAGGGGTGTGATTACCGCTAGCCACGTTTCAATTTTAAACTCTCTCTCTGTGCTCGCTCTCGTTCACACTGTAATCATTGAAGTTGGGCAGTGAGAGACAGAGATTAGGCCGACCCAGGCTCTCACATACCTGCCTCACTCAAAGATACTGTTTCTCAGTCATTGGCTGGAGCTTCTCTGATCAGGTTCATTCATCCAATTAAAACTCTGTTCTAGTCAGGCCAAAGCATTACTGATCTGAAATGGCTGAGAGGAAAGACCAAATATGTCTAAGAGGAAAGACCAAATATGGCTGAGAGGAAAGACCAAATATGGAGTGGTATTTACATCTTGATCTATGGTCTATCTAAGATGTGATAGTTAGGCATGACCACACACACACACACACACACACACACACACACACACACACACACACACACACACACACACACACACACACAGACACAACCACACAGTATCAGAGAGAACACGCGTGACTTGACAATTTCCCGCCACAGGTCACGATACACATGGAACAGTGTTTACATGGAATCACATGTCTGTCCCGTGATCTGGTTCTGATCCTGACGAATCCAGTCAAACAAGCAGAATGTCAACCAACCAGCCAATCAGTGTGACGGAATCAATTAGGTACAATGTGTACACTCTGCTGCCTGTTGACAGACATACACACAAAGCCACACACGCACACAGCAATACACAGAGACACACACAGCAATACACAGAGACACTCACAGCAATACACACAGACACACACAGCAATACACACAGACACACAGAGCAATACACACAGACACACACAGCAATACACACAGACACACACAGCAATACACACAGACACACAGAGCATTACACACAGACACACACAGCAATACACACAGACACACAGAGCATTACACAGAGACACACAGAGCATTACACAGACACACAGAGCATTACACACAGACACACAGAGCATTACACACAGACACACAGAGCATTACACACAGACACACAGAGCATTACACACAGACACACAGAGCAATACACACAGACACACATTCCTGAACTAAGTAATCGTTAAAACTTCTCCTCTCCACCTCCCCAGTTCCCTAATGAAGAAGTTTCCTAGTCCACTCTAAATCTCTCACTCAGAGGACGGATGGACGGACGGACGGCCGGACGGACGGACGGACGGACAGACAGACAGACAGACAGACAGACAGACAGACAGACAGACAGACAGAACGAACAGACAGACAGACAGACACAGACAGACAGACTGAACAGACAGACAGACAGACAGACACAGACAGACAGACTGAACGAACAGACAGACAGACACAGACAGACAGACAGACAGACAGAACAAACAGACAGACAGAATGAACAGACAGACAGAATGAACGAATAGACAGACACAGACAGACAGACAGAATGAACAGACAGACAGAATGAACAGACAGACAGAATGAACAGAGAGAGACTATTTGTTGCTGAGTGTTGTTATATGAAGTTAATGAGTTTATCATCCTGACCACACTGTGTTCTTCCAATGACCTTTCCTCCTTATCTCCCTCTCTCCTTATCTCCTCTCTCCTTCTCTCCCTCTCTCCTCTCTCTCCCTCTCTCCTTCTCTCCTTCTCTCCTTCTCTCCTTCTCTCCCCTTCTCTCCTCTCTCTCCTTATCTCCTCTCTCTCCTTCTCTCCCTCTCTCCTCTCTCTCCTTCTCTCCCTCTCTCCTTCTCTCCTTCTCTCCTCATCTCCTCTCTCTCCTTCTCTCCCTCTCTCCTCTCTCTCCCTCTCTCCTTCTCTCCCTCTCTCCTCTCTCTCCTTATCTCCCCTCTCTCCTTCTCTCCCTCTCTCCTTCTCTCCTTATCTCCTTTCTCTCCTTCTCTCCTACTCTCCTTCTCTCCTTATCTTCTCTCTCTCCTTATCTTCTCTCTCTCCTTCTCTCCCTCTCTCCTCTCTCTCCTTATCTCCTCTCTCTCCTTCTCTCCTTCTCTCCCTCTCTCCTTCTCTCCTTATCTCCTCTCTCTCCTTCTCTCCCTCTCTCCTTATCTTCTCTCTCTCCTTATCTCCTCTCTCTGCTTCTCTCCCTCTCTCCTTCTCTCCTCTCTCTCCGTATCTCCTCTCTCCCCTCTCTCTCCTTCTCTTAATCTCTCTCCTTATCTCCTCCCTCTCCTTTCTCTCCTCTCTCCTTCTCTCCCTCTCCTTTCCCTCTCCTTCTCTCCCTCTCTCTCCCTCCATCTCCCCTCTCTCCCTCTCGAGTTTATCTCCACTCTCTCAACTTCTCTCCTCTCTCTCTCCTTCTCAAGTTTGACTCTCCTCTCCTCTCTCTTTCTCTCCTCTTTTCTCTAATCAGCCAGCAGCCCTAACTGCCTGAGCGATGCTCTGTGTCTCCTCATTGTCAGGAGACAGGAGATCCCGGGAGAGAGCACAACGTGTGAGTGTGTGGTGGTAATGGGAGGGGAGCAGCCTGCTGTCGATGCTAGCTAGTGCTCAGAGAGAGGAGAAGTTATAGATAAGACAGTCAGACATAACACATTAACACAGACTGAGGAGTGAGGAGAGAGGGAGAGAGAGGAGAGGGAGAGAGAGAGGGAGAGAGAGGAGAGGGAGAGAGAAGAGAGAGGAGAGAGAGAGAGAGAGAGAGAGAGAGAGAGGGGGCGGGCTGGAAGGTCCGGACAGTTTGGAGACAGAGACAAGCTGCAGAACAAAGATGAAATAGTTCAGGTAAAGTGAGCACAGCAGGACACACACTGCACACACACACACTTTTGAAGTGCAGCTTCATCAACTCTCTACAAGTTTCCATTAATCCAGACCAAACAACAGATATCAAAGAGCAGCCTCTCCTCCAGGAGGGAGAGAGGGAGGGAGAGAGGGGGAGGGAGTGGGAGAGAGGGGGAGGGAGGGAGGATTAATTAGAAAGGACTAAAGAATACCGCCATTCTTGATACACACAGGAAACAGTTGAGCGTCAAAAACCCCAGCAGCGTTGCAGTTCTTCCCACATATCGCTGCGCCTGTAACCTACTACCATACCCCGTTCAAAGACACTTAAATCTTTAGTCTTGCCCATGCACACATACACAATCCATGTTTCAATAATCTCAAGGTTTAAAAATCCTTCTTTATCCTGTCTCCTCCCCTTCATCTACACTGATATGAGTTCAATCCTTCTTCTTCTTGCTTCTTCTTGTGACTCTCAAACCCAGATCCGGGAGCGTAATCATAGCCTCAAACTAATTAGCATAACGCAGCGGACATAAATACCCCTAGAAACTTCTCCTATTCATGAAAATCGCAAATGAAATGAATGAAATATATTCAAACACAAGCTTAGCCTTTTGTTAACAACACTGTCATCTCAGATTTTCAAAATATGCGTTACAGCCAACGCTAGACAAGCATTTGTGTAAGTTTATCATGGCATAATGCTATGCTAGGCTCTGCTGGCAGCAGGCAACATTTTCACGAAAATAAGAAAAGCAACTAAATTAAGTCATTTACCTTTGAAGAACTTTGGATGCTTTCACCCAGGAGACTTCCAGTTAGATAGCAAATGTTCCTTTTTTCCAAAAATATAATTTTTGTAGGCGAAATAGCTCCCGTTTGTTCATCATGCTTGGCTGAGAAATCGACCGGAAATTGCTACCACTACAACGCCAAACTTTTTTCAAAATTAGCTCCATAATATCGACAGAAACACGGCAAACGTTGATTAGAATCAATCCTCAAGGTGTTTTTCACATAACAATTCGATAATATATCCGTCGGGACAATTGGTTCCTCAAAAGAAGCGATTGGAAAAATGGCTCTCTCAGTACTTTACGCAAGATTTTCTGCGGGAGACACCATGTGACCACTTGCTAAATGTGGTCCCTTACGGCTATTCTTCAATGGAAATGCGTAAAAAGACGTCACAGTGCTGTAGACACCTTGGGGAATACGTGGAAAACGTAAGCTCATTCGTAGCTCATTCACAGCCATATAAGGAGTCATTGGCATGAGGCGGTTTCAAAAAATGCGGCACTTCCTGGTTGGATTTTTATCTGGGTTTCGATTGTAACATCAGTTCTGTGGCACTCACAGACAATATCTTTGCAGTTTTGGAAACAACAGAGTGTTTTCTATCCAAAGCTGTCCATTATATGCATAGTCAAGCATATTTTCCTGACAAAATATCTTGGTTAAAACCGGAACGTTTTTTATCCAAAAATGTAAATACTGCCCCCTAGTAAGAGCCAGACTACTCAGATCCAGACTACTCAGAGCCAGACAACTCAGATCCAGACTACTCAGAGCCAGACTACTCAGATCCAGACTACTCAGAGCCAGACTACTCAGATCTAGACTCAGAACCAGACTACTCAGAGCCAGACCACTCAGAGCAAGACTACTCAGAACCAGACTACTCAGAGGCAGACTACTCAGATCTAGACTCAGAGCCAGACTACTCAGATCCAGACTACTCAGAGCCAGACTACTCAGTTCCAGACTACTCAGAGCCAGACTACTCAGAGCCAGCCTACTCAGAACTAGACTCAGAACCAGAAGAATACTCGGAGCCAGACGACTCAGATCTAGACTCAGAACCAGAAGAATACTCGGAGCCAGACGACTCAGATCTAGACTCAGAACCAGAAGAATACTCGAAGCCAGACGACTCAGAACTAGACTCAGAACCAGAAGAATACTAATGTCATGATCCCTTTCTTCCATCTGACTGGGTTTTCCTTCAATGCTAACGCAGCATGTGATCCATTCGTCTCGGTCTTCTGGCCGTAGTAAATTACACTGCGTACTCCAAGTGGGCCGGAGGAGACTGATGAGGCTGCTCGGATTCGGTGGACTGATATAAATACCGTTTTAAGATTAGAATTAGAATTGATACACACAATCGAATGATCCACCCTGTTCTTCATTCCCAACTGGTGATTACATAATTATGCATCGTTCACTTCCCCCATCTCATCAGCTCACCCATTCTCCCCTCTCTCATCAACTCACCCATTCTCCCCTCTCTCATCAACTCACCCATTCTCCCCCATCTTATCAGCTCACCCATTCTCCCCCATCTCATCAGCTCACCCATTCTCCCCCATCTCATCAGCTCACCCATTCTCCCCCATCTCATCAGCTCACCCATTCTCCCCCATCTCATCAGCTCACCCATTCTCCCCCATCTCATCAACTCACCCATTCTCCCCCATCTCATCAGCTCACCCATTCTCCCCCATCTCATCAACTCACCCATTCTCCCCCATCTCATCAGCTCACCCATTCTCCCCCATCTCATCAACTCACCCATTCTCCCCCATCTCATCAGCTCACCCATTCTCCCCCATCTCATCAACTCACCCATTCTCCCCCATCTCATCAACTCACCCATTCTCCCCCATCTCATCAACTCACCCATTCTCCCCCATCTCATCAACTCACCCATTCTCCCCCATCTCATTGCTCACCCATTCTCCCCCATCTCATCAACTCACCCATTCTCCCCCATCTCATCAACTCACCCATTCTCCCCCATCTCATCAACTCACCCATTCTCCCCCATCTCATCAACACACCCATTCTCCCCCATCTCATTAACTCACCCATTCTCCCCCATCTCATCAACTCACCCATTCTCCCCCATCTCATTAACTCACCCATTCTCCCTCATCTCATCAACTCACCCATTCTCCCCCATCTCATCAACTCACCCATTCTCCCCCATCTCATCAACTCACCCATTCTCCCCCATCTCATCAACTCACCCATTCTCCCCCATCTCATCAACTCACCCATTCTCCCCCATCTCATCAACTCACCCATTCTCCCCCATCTCATCAACTCACCCATTCTCCCCCATCTCATTAACTCACCCATTCTCCCCCATCTCATCAACTCACCCATTCTCCCCCATCTCATTAACTCACCCATTCTCCCTCATCTCATCAACTCACCCATTCTCCCTCATTTCCTCCCCTCTCTCATCAACTCACCCATTCTCCCCCATCTCATCAACTTACCCATTCTCCCCCATCTCATTAACTCACCCATTCTCCCCCATCTCATTAACTCACCCATTCTCCCCCATCTCATCAACTCACCCATTCTCCCCCATCTCATCAACTCACCCATTCTCCCCCATCTCATCAACTCACCCATTCTCCCCCATCTCATCAACTCACCCATTCTCCCCCATCTCATCAACTCACCCATTCTCCCCCATCTCATTAACTCACCCATTCTCCCTCATCTCCTCCCCTCTCTCATCAACTCACCCATTCTCCCCCATCTCATCAACTCACCCATTCTCCCCCATCTCATTAACTCACCCATTCTCCCTCATCTCCTCCCCTCTCTCATCAACTCACCCATTCTCCCCCATCTCATCAACTCACCCATTCTCCCCCATCTCATCAACTCACCCATTCTCCCCCATCTCATCAACTCACCCATTCTCCCCCATCTCATTAACTCACCCATTCTCCCTCATCTCCTCCCCTCTCTCATCAACTCACCCATTCTCCCCCATCTCATCAACTCACCCATTCTCCCCCATCTCATCAACTCACCCATTCTCCCCCATCTCATTAACTCACCCATTCTCCCTCATCTCCTCCCCTCTCTCATCAACTCACCCATTCTCCCCCATCTCATCAACTCACCCATTCTCCCCCATCTCATTAACTCACCCATTCTCCCTCATCTCCTCCCCTCTCTCATCAACTCACCCATTCTCCCCCATCTCATCAACTCACCCATTCTCCCCCATCTCATTAACTCACCCATTCTCCCCCATCTCATCAACTCACCCATTCTCCCTCATCTCCTCCCCTCTCTCATCAACTCACCCATTCTCCCCCATCTCATCAACTCACCCATTCTCCCCCATCTCATCAACTCACCCATTCTCCCCCATCTCATCAACTCACCCAATCTCCCTCATTTCCTCCCCTCTCTCATCAACTCACCCATTCTCCCCCATCTCATCAACTCACCCATTCTCCCCCATCTCATCAACTCACCCATTCTCCCTCATCTCCTCCCCTCTCTCATCAACTCCCCCATTCTCCCCCATCTCTTCCCCTCTCTCATCAACTCACCCATTCTCCCCCATCTCATCAACTCACCCATTCTCCCCCATCTCATTAACTCACCCATTCTCCCCCATCTCATCAACTCACCCATTCTCCCTCATCTCCTCCCCTCTCTCATCAACTCCCCCATTCTCCCCCATCTCTTCCCCTCTCTCATCAACTCACCCATTCTCCCCCGTATCCTCCCCTCTCTCATCAACTCACCCATTCTCCCCCATCTTATCAACTCACCCATTCTCCCCCCTCTCATCAACTCACCCATTCTCCCCCATCTCTTCCTCTCTCTCATCGACTCACTCATTCTCCCCCACTATACTTTACTCTATCTGTTGATACATGTGTTAAATTAGATTCACTACAGTTTAGGTTCAGTTTCGAGGCAATTATCAGGTTGATTATCAACTGGGCCCTGCACCGTTCACTGTCTGGAGAAGGAGGGGAGCGGGCCCTACTGTAGAGAGAAGGAGAGGAGCAGGATCTACTGTAGAGAAAAGGTGAGGAGCAGGCCCTACTGTAGAGAGAATGAAGGGAGCAGGCTCTACTGTCTGGAGAAGGAGGGGAGCAGGCCCTACTGTAGAGAGAAGGTGAGGAACAGGCTCTACTACAAGGAGAAGGAGAGGAGGAGGCTCTACTGTCTGGAGAAGGAGGGGAGCAGGCTCTACTGTAGAGAGAAGGTGAGGAGCAGGCCTGACTGTCTGAAGAAAGAGAGGAGCAGGCCATACTGTAGAGAGAAGGAGAGGAGCAGGCTCTACTACAGGGAGAAGGAGAGGAGCAGGCTCTACTACAGGGAGAAGGAGAGGAGGTGGCTCTACTGTAGGGTGGAGGAGGGTAGCAGGCCCTACTGTAGGGAGAAGGAGAGGAGCAGGCCCTACTGTAGGGAGAAGGAGAGGAGCAGGCCCTACTGTACGGAGAAGGAGAGGAGCAGGCCCTACTGTAGGGAGAAGGAGAGGAGCAGGCCCTACTGTAGGGAGAAGGAGAGGAGCAGGCCATACTGTAGAGAGAAGGAGAGGAGCAGGCTCTACTACAGGGAGAAGGAGAGGAGGAGGCTCTACTGTAGGGTGGAGGAGGGTAGCAGGCCCTACTGTAGGGAGAAGGAGAGGAGCAGGCCCTACTGTAGGGAGAAGGAGAGGAGCAGGCCCTACGGTAGGGAGAAGGAGAGGAGCAGGCCCTACTGTAGGGTGGAGGAGGGGAGCAGGCCCTTCTGTAGAGAGAAGGAGAGGAGCAGGCTCTACTACAGGGAGAAGGAGAGGACGAGGCTCTACTGTAGGGTGGAGGAGGGTAGCAGGCCTTACTGTAGGGTGGAGGAGGGAAGCAGGCCCTACTGTAGAGAGAAGGAGAGGAGCAGGCCATACTGTAGAGAGAAGGAGAGGAGCAGGCCATACTGTAGAGAGAAGGAGAGGAGCAGGCTCTACGTTCTTGAGAAGGAGGGGAGCAGGCCCTACTGTAGGGTGGAGGAGAGGAGCAGGCTCTACTGAAGGGTGGAGGAGAGGAGCAGGCCATACTGTAGAGAGAAGGAGAGGAGCAGGCTCCACTGTAGGGTGGAGGAGAGGAGCAGGCTCTACTGTAGGGTGGAGGAGAGGAGTAGGCTCTACTGTAGGGTGAAGGAGAGGAGCAGGCTCTACTGTAGGGTGGAGGAGGTTAGCAGGCCCTACTGTAGAGAGGAGAGGAGCAGGCTCTACTGTAGGGTGGAGGAGGGTAGCAGGCCCTACTGTAGAGAGGAGAGGAGCAGGCCCTACTGTAGAGAGAAAGAGAGGAGCAGGCTCTACTGTAGGGTGTAGGAGAGGAGCAGGCCATACTCTCTGAAGTCATGAAACTGGTTAGAACTCCAGATAATAAGATTTGTTCAACAGCAGTGTGTTATATAGACTCATGTAGGAAAAGTCAAGGACGGAAGGGGGCATGACTTGACCTGGCACAGAGACATTAACTGACCAGGAGACCTGGCACAGAGACATTAACTGACTCTCAGACCTGGAACAGAGACAGTAACTGACCAGGAGACCTGGAACAGAGACAGTAACTGACCAGGAGACCTGGAACAGAGACAGTAACTGACCAGGAGACCTGGAACAGAGACAGTAACTGACCAGTAGACCTGGAACAGAGACAGTAACTGACCAGTAGACCTGGAACAGAGACAGTAACTGACCAGGAGACCTGGAACAGAGACAGTAACTGAACAATAGACCTGGAACAGAGACAGTAACTGACCAGTAGACCTGGAACAGAGACAGTAACTGACCAGTAGACCTGGAACAGAGACATTAACTGACCAGGAGACCTTGAACAGAGACAGTAACAGAACAGGAGACCTGGAACATGCAGTGCCAGCTAGCTGTAGCTACTAGATACATTTTCAAATATTTTGATTGGGTGGACACAGTATTGTAATGATTCCCTTATTTGGTTACAAATTTGTTAACAGTTGTTACTTCTATTGTCAAAGATGTTGTGAATTTGTTGTTACTGTCGTTACCAATTTGAATATACAGTGCCTTGCGAAAGTATTCGGCCCCCTTGAACTTTGCGACCTTTTGCCACATTTCAGGCTTCAAACATAAAGATATAAAACTGTATTTTTTTGTGAAGAATCAACAACAAGTGGGACACAATCATGAAGTGGAACGACATTTATTGGATATTTCAAACTTTTTTAACAAATCAAAAACTGAAAAATTGGGCGTGCAAAATTATTCAGCCCCTTTACATTCAGTGCAGAAAACTCTCACCAGAAGTTCAGTGAGGATCCCTGAATGATCCAATGTTGACCTAAATGACTAATGATGATAAATACAATCCACCTGTGTGTAATCAAGTCTCCGTATAAGTGCACCTGCACTGTGATAGTCTCAGAGGTCCGTTAAAAGCGCAGAGAGCATCATGAAGAACAAGGAACACACCAGGCAGGTCCGAGATACAGTTGTGAAGAAGTTTAAAGCCGGATTTGGATACAAAAAGATTTCCCAAGCTTTAAACATCCCAAGGAGCACTGTGCAAGCGATAATATTGAAATGGAAGGAGTATCAGACCACTGCAAATCTCCCAAGACCTGGCCGTCCCTCTAAACTTTCAGCTCATACAAGGAGAAGACTGATCAGAGATGCAGCCAAGAGGCCCATGATCACTCTGGATGAACTGCAGAGATCTACAGCTGAGGTGGGAGACTCTGTCCATAGGACAACAATCAGTCGTATATTGCACAAATCTGGCCTTTATGGAAGAGTGGCAAGAAGAAAGCCATTTCTTAAAGATATCCATAAAAAGTGTTGTTTAAAGTTTGCCACAAGCCACCTGGGAGACACACCAAACATGTGGAAGAAGGTGCTCTGGTCAGATGAAACCAAAATTGAACTTTTTGGCAACAATGCAAAACGTTATGTTTGGCGTAAAAGCAACACAGCTCATCACCCTGAACACACCATCCCCACTGTCAAACATGGTGGTGGCAGCATCATGGCTTGGGCCTGCTTTTCTTCAGCAGGGACAGGGAAGATGGTTAAAATTGATGGGAAGATGGATGGAGCCAAATACAGGACCATTCTGTGAGAAAACCTGACGGAGTCTGCAAAAGACCTGAGACTGGGACGGAGATTTGTCTTCCAACAAGACAATGATCCAAAACATAAAGCAAAATCTACAATGGAATGGTTCAAAAATAAACTTATCCAGGTGTTAGAATGGCCAAGTCAAAGTCCAGACCTGAATCCAATCGAGAATCTGTGGAAAGAACTGAAAACTGCTGTTCACAAATGCTCTCCATCCAACCTCACTGAGCTCGAGCTGCTTTGCAAGGAGGAATGGGAAAAAATTTCAGTCTCTCGATGTGCAAAACTGATAGAGACATACCCCAAGCGACTTACAGCTGTAATCGCAGCAAAAGGTGGCGCTACAAAGTATTAACTTAAGGGGGCTGAATAATTTTGCACGCCCAATTTTTCAGTTTTTGATTTGTTAAAAAAGTTTGAAATATCCAACAAATGTCGTTCCACTTCATGATTGTGTCCCACTTGTTGTTGATTCTTCACAAAAAAATACAGTTTTATATCTTTATGTTTGAAGCCTGAAATGTGGCAAAAGGTCGCAAAGTTCAAGGGGGCCGAATACTTTCGCAAGGCACTGTATATGTATTTTCTGTACAAATGTATTGTTTTTCTTGGATTTATATTTCAGGGAGCCTGTGTGTAATCTCAAGTCAATATCCTGTAGACTAGGCTATATGGGCGGAGAAGCACGGCTCCAACTCCGACATTGACTGGAAAATGAATATTGACAACACATTTATTTCACACTTACACTTGAAAACCGTCACTCTCCTAAAACGTATGTCAAATATTTCTCAGGTAGCTCAAGTTAAACAAGTGTCAACTCTCCTATATCATCTTACTGCAGTGGGCTGTCAACTCCTATATCACCTTACTGCAGTGGGCTGTCAACTCTCCTATATCATCTTACTGCAGTGGGCTGTCAACTCCTATATCATCTTACTGCAGTGGGCTGTCAACTCCTATATCACCTTACTGCAGTGGGCTGTCAACTCCTATATAACCTTACTGCAGTGGGCTGTCAACTCCTATATCACCTTACTGCAGTGGGCTGTCAACTCTCCTATATCATCTTACTGCAGTGGGCTGTCAACTCCTATATCACCTTACTGCAGTGGGCTGTCAACTCCTATATTACCTTACTGCAGTGGGCTGTCAACTCCTATATAACCTTACTGCAGTGGGCTGTCAACTCCTATATCACCTTACTGCAGTGGGCTGTCAACTCTCCTATATCACCTTACTGCAGTGGGCTGTCAACTCTCCTATATCATCTTACTGCAGTGGGCTGTCAACTCCTATATCATCTTACTGCAGTGGGCTGTCAACTCTCCTATATCATCTTACTGCAGTGGGCTGTCAACTCTCCTATATCATCTTACTGCAGTGGGCTGTCAACTCCTATATCATCTTACTGCAGTGGGCTGTCAACTCTCCTATATCATCTTACTGCAGTGGGCTGTCAACTCCTATATCACCTTACTGCAGTGGGCTGTCAACTCCTATATCACCTTACTGCAGTGGGCTGTCAACTCCTATATCAACTTACTGCAGTGGGCTGTCAACTCTCCTATATCATCTTACTGCAGTGGCTGTCAACTCCTATATCATCTTACTGCAGTGGGCTGTCAACTCCTATATCATCTTACTGCAGTGGGCTGTCAACTCCTATATCATCTTACTGCAGTGGGCTGTCAACTCCTTTATCATCTTACTGCAGTGGGCTGTCAACTCTCCTATATCATCTTACTGCAGTGGCTGTCAACTCCTATATCATCTTACTGCAGTGGGCTGTCAACTCCTATATCATCTTACTGCAGTGGGCTGTCAACTCCTATATCATCTTACTGCAGTGGGCTGTCAACTCCTATATCATCTTACTGCAGTGGGCTGTCAACTCCTATATCATCTTACTGCAGTGGGCTGTCAACTCCTTTATCATCTTACTGCAGTGGGCTGTCAACTCTCCTATATCATCTTACTGCAGTGGGCTGTCAACTCTCCTATATCACCTTACTGCAGTGGGCTGTCAACTCCTATATCATCTTACTGCAGTGGAATGTCAACTCTCCTATATCATCTTACTGCAGTGGGCTGTCAACTCCTATATCATCTTACTGCAGTGGGCTGTCAACTCTCCCATATCACCTTACTGCAGTGGTCTGTCAACTCTCCTATATCACCTTACTGCAGTGGGCTGTCAACTCTCCTATATCACCTTACTGCAGTGGGCTGTCAACTCTCCTATATCATCTTACTGCAGTCGGCTGTCAACTCTCCTATATCATCTTACTGCAGTGGGCTGTCAACTCTCCTATATCATCTTACTGCATTGTGCTGTCAACTCTCCTATATCACCTTACTGCAGTGTGCTGTCAACTCCTATATCACCTTACTGCAGTGGGCTGTCAACTCTCCTATATCACCTTACTGCAGTGGTCTGTCAACTATCCTATATCACCTTACTGCAGTGTGCTGTCAACTCCTATATCACCTTACTGCAGTGGGCTGTCAACTCTCCTATATCACCTTACTGCAGTGGGCTGTTAACTCCTATATCACCTTACTCCAGTGGGCTGTCAACTCTCCTATATCACCTTACTGCAGTGGGCTGTTAACTCCTATATCACCTTACTGCAGTGGGCTGTCAACTCTCCCGTATCACCTTATAATCAATCAAATGTATTTATAAAGCCCTTTTTACATCAGCCGATATCACAAAATGCTGTACAGAAACCCAGCCTAAAACCCCAAACAGCAAGCAATGCAGGTGTAGAAGCACGGTGGCTAGGAAAAACTCCCTTGAAAGGCCAAAACCTAGGAAGAAACCTAGAGAGGAACCAGGCAATGTGGGGTGGCCAGTCCTCTTCTGGCTGTGCCGGGTAGAGATTATAACAGAACATGGCCAAGATGTTCAAATGTTCATAGATGACCAGCATGGTCAAATAATAATAATCACAGTGGTTGTCAAGGGTGCAACAAGTCAGCACCTCAGGAGTAAATGTCAGTTGGCTTTTCATTGCCGATCATTCAGAGTTAGAGACAGAAGGTGTGGTAGAGAGAGAGAGTCCAAAACAGCAGGTCTGGGACAGGTAGCACGTCCGGTGACCAGAAACACATGGTCCTGCACTTAAATCAAAGTAGACACCTCTACCATGTCAGATATAGAGTTGAAATATATTACATTTTGCATCCCAATATTACACTTTATATACATCACAGAAGACTGAAATACAACAACAACAACAAACCTTTGACATAATTAAAAAAAATATATAATATTTATGAAATTCTTAAAAATATTGGTCATTTGTCTGGAGGAAAGGGGTTATTTCTCCCTAACTCTCTTTCTAACTAGTCTAGCCTTTTGGCTGATATCGCCCATTAATACTGTTAGCCTAATATAATAGGCAACGTGAGAACCTGTGGTAAGTTAACCTATTTCTTAGGATATTCTTACCCATTTTGATCCTGACTAGGGAGGCAAAATTGCAAGGAACGGGGCTCCAAAGTGACCTGCGTCACCTATAATGGGACCGTGGTCTGGTTCTGGAGCCTGACAAAAAGCCGGCGGAAGAGGGAGGGATGAAGAGATCTGTCAGACCTCTAGAAAAAGGGGTGTTACTTGAGACTCATCATTTGGTTTTTATAGTGATTACAAAACATTTATCCTTTAACTTAATTAACCCCCTGCAAAACACTGCCCTCCTGAACCGCTCACACAAACACAGGCTACGAGGTCCGGAGGTCCGGAACCTGCTGGTTTTCTGTTCTGCCACACACACACACACACACACACACACACACACACACACACACACACACACACACACACACTCCCATATCACCGTACAAGGGCCTCCCAATAACAGCATCTGCATTCACGCAACACACCATCACCAATGAGGTCAATGATGCGATGACTGCCTGCGTTAGCAGACATGACTCCTCTCTCAGGAGGTGATGTCCTGCAGTGCATATTAACACACACAGAGAGGTGAAACAGTATGTCTTGCATATTGATGCCTGCTGAGAGAAGAACAAATGATAAGGCTTTTGTCCCGTTATATGTGTTGTGTTTAACCAGACAACAGGATATATATATATATATATATATATATATATATATATATATATATATATATATATATATATCACGGATTTCAAATCAGACATTTTTCAAACATATCTGTGGTTAAAATGTAATTTATAACAAAAAGACTTGTTGTCACTTAACCCCTTATGTCCCTTAATAACACAATCAATCTCTAAAAAACATATAAATAAAGCAGGTATTTTAGCCTCTAAATAGTGTAACGACCCTGGGTTTATAAGCGTGGATATCGACTCTGCTTTTGCGGCACAGTCGATAGCGCGCTGGACTTCGGGCTAGAAGGTCGAGGGTTCGAGTCCCGCTCCCTGCCTGTTTCATTACATTATATATAAATAAGGTATTTTAGCCTCCATATATCTATTCATAAACAACGTATTTTAGAATGTAAGTATCTATAAATAAAGAAGGTATTTTAGCCTCTGCGGTGTCAAAAGTAAGCATTGTAAGCTAGCTCAGTGTGGCAGTCTCTCTGTGGTTATCAGTGGACAGATGTGATTGGCTCTGGCAGTGTCGGCTGATGAACTCATAAAGTCTCCTGAGGGGCCCAAGTAGCAGCAAGCCAACAAGGAGCCATCCTTTAGAACAGGCTGATAAAAGCTTAGACTTCTGGGCCACCGACTAGCACGGCTCTTTGAGATGCCTGGTTGAGATGGGCACCAGATCGGGCCATGGGTAGGGTGAGGGGGGCAGTGTTTTGGCTGAGATAAGGTATCCAGCTGGGACAATGTTAAGGCTCCACCCTGACTGACAACGAAGTAAAGCCGAGGAGAATGTTTCAGTCACACAGAGAAAGGCCCTGTCCTATGGACATGTTCACACAGAGACACACTTCTGTCATCATGAAGTGCTTTGAGAGGCTAGTTAAGGACCATATCACCTCCACCTTACCTGACACCATAGACCCACTTCAATTTGCTTACCGCCCCAATAGATCCACAGACGACGCAATTGCAACCACACTGCACACTGCCCTATCCCATCTGGACAAGAGGAATACCTATGTAAGAATGCTATTCATTGACAACAGCTCAGCATTCAACACCATAGTACTCTCCAAGTTCATCATTAAGCTTGAGGCCCTGAGTCTGAACCCAGTCCTGTACAACTTGGTCCTGGACTAGCTGACAGGCCGCCCCCAGGTGGTGAAGGTAGGAAACATCCCCTCCACTTCGCTGACCCTCAACACTGGGGCCCCACAAGGGTGTGTGCTCAGCCCCCTCCTGTACTCCTTGTTCACCCACGACTGCGTGGCCACGCACGCCTCCAACTCACAATCATCACGTTTGCAGACGACACTACACTGGTAGGCTTGATTACCAACAACAACGAGACAGCCTTTAGGGAGGAGGTGAGGGTCCTGGGAGTGTGGTGTCAGGAAAATAACCTCCCACTCAACGTCAACAAAACAAAGGAGATGATCGTGTACTTCAGGAAACAGCAGAGGGAGCATCCCCCTATCCACTTCGACGGTACAGTAGTGGAGAAGGTGGAAAGTTTTAAGTTCCTCGGCGTACACATCACTGACGACCTGAACTGGTCCACCCACACAGACAGTGTGGTGAAGAAGGCGCAACAGGAGGCTGAAGAAATGTGTCTTGACACCTAAAACCCTCACAAAGTTTTACAGATGCACAAGTGAGAGCATCCTGTCGGGCTGTATTACTGCCTGGTACAGCAACTGCACTGTCCACAATCGCAAGACTATCCAGAGGGTGGTGCGGTCTGCAAACTACCTGCTCTCCAGGACATCTACAGCACCCGATGTCACAGGATGGCCAAAAAGATAATCAAGGACAGCAGCCACCCGAGCCACTGCCTGTTCACCCCGCTATCATCCAGAAGGCGAGGTCAGTACTGGTGTATCAAAGCTGGGACCGACAGACTGAAAAACAGCTTCTATCTCAAAGCCATCAGACTGAAAAATAACCATCACTATTCGGCTTCCACCTGGTTACTCAACCCTGCACCTTAGAGGATGCTGCCCTACAGTCTGTACATAGACATGGAATCATGGAATCACTGGTCACTTTAATAATGTTTACATACTGCTTTACTCATCTCATATGTATATACTGTATTCTGTTCTACTGTATTTACTCATCTCATATGTATATACTGTATTCTATTCTACTGTATTTACTCATCTCATCTGTATATACTGTATTCTATTCTACTGTATTTACTCATCTCATATGTATATACTGTATTCTGTTCTACTGTATTTACTCATCTCATATGTATATACTGTATTCTGTTCTACTGTATTTACTCATCTCATATGTATATACTGTATTCTGTTCTACTATAATGTTTACATACTGCATGACTCATCTCATCTGTATATACTGTATTCTACTGTATTTACTCATCTCATATGTATATACTGTATTCTATTCTACTGTATTTACTCATCTCATATGTATATACTGTATTCTGTTCTACTGTATTTACTCATCTCATCTGTATATACTGTATTCTATTCTACTGTATTTACTCATCTCATATGTATATACTGTATTCTGTTCTACTGTATTTACTCATCTCATATGTATATGCTGTATTCTGTTCTACTGTATTTACTCATCTCATATGTATATACTGTATTCTATTCTACTGTATTTACTCATCTCATATGTATATACTGTATTCTGTTCTACTGTATTTACTCATCTCATATGTATATACTGTATTCTGTTCTACTGTATTTACTCATCTCATCTGTATATACTGTATTCTATTCTACTGTATTTACTCATCTCATATGTATATACTGTATTCTGTTCTACTGTATTTACTCATCTCATCTGTATATACTGTATTCTGTTCTACTGTATTTTAGTCTATGCCACTCTGACAATGCTCATCCTAATATTTACATATTTCTTAATGTCATTCTTTTACTTTTAGATGTGTGTATTGTTGTGAATAGTTAGATATTATTTCACTGTTGGCTCTAGAAACACACACATTTAGCTACACCTGCAATAAAATCTGTTAAAACTCGTGTTTGTGACAAAAACAATTTGATTTGAACATATTCACAGAGAGAGAGAGAAACTGTCCTACAGACAACATGTTCACACAGAGAGAGAACCTGTCCTACAGACAACATGTTCACACAGAGAGAGAACCTGTCCTACAGACAACATGTTCACACAGAGAGAGGACCTGTCCTACAGACAGCATGTTCACACAGAGAGAGGACCTGTCCTACAGACAACATGTTCACACAGAGAGAGGACCTGTCCTACAGACAGCATGTTCACACAGAGAGAGGACCTGTCCTACAGACAACATGTTCACACAGAGAGAGGACCTTAGTAGAGTTTTATTTAATTGAGGATACCATCAACACCATAGGCCTTATTGGATTGGAGGATTTTTGTTTTGTCCTGTGGTCCATTCAAGGTAATTGGAGAATCCAGTGAATTCTCTCTCTCTCTCTCTCTTATAAGTGGATCCAGAAACACCAATAGACTTCTATTACTATATACTGGCAATAATAACCACACAGGTAACATATGACTTACAATGTGTCCCAAATGGAACCCTATTCGCTATGGGCCCTGGTCAAAAGAAGGGCACTACGTAGGGAATAGGGTGTCATTTGAGACGGACACTATATATATTTCTATATGCGTGGCAATTTTTATGCTGCTATAATGACTTGGCTGTGGAAAGCCTGCATGGCTAACTGATGACTTACTTCTACAATATTTATAGGTATAGTTTTACTTCTCATTTCACATTTTTTGGCAATTTCAAGCGTCGTTTACCCTCCGACCAACTGCACTAACCATTACAGCAGTTATGCATTTCTTTCCAGAGATGGCATGTTGGAAGAGGTTATAGGAGTGTGTGTGTGTGTGTGTGTGTGTGTGTGTGTGTGTGTGTGTGTGTGTGTGTTCCCATGTGTGCAAGTGAGTGAGCGACAGAATATGTCGTATTTACATTTTTATTTTTACAGAAACACTTATCCAGAGTGACTTAAAGAAGCTATTAAGGTTAAGGGCCATGCTCATGGGCACATCGGCAGATTTATCACCTGTTCGGCTGGGGGGGATTCGAACCAGCGGACCATTCTTAACCCCTAGGCTATCTGCCTCCCCCCAGTGTTAATTTCTCCTCCATGGTCTTAACCCCTAGGCTATCTGCCTCCCCCCTGTGTTCCGTACTCCTCCATGGTCTTAACCCCTAGGCTATCTGCCTCCCCCTTGTGTTCTGTACTCCTCCATGGTCTTAACCCCTAGGCTATCTGCCTCCCCCCTGTGTTCCGTACTCCTCCATGGTCTTAACCCCTAGGCTATCTGCCTCCCCCCTGTGTTCCGTACTCCTCCATGGTCTTAACCCCTAGGCTATCTGCCTCCCCACAGTGTCCCGTACTCCTCCATGGTTACAGCAGGCAGGTTACGAGGGAGTTGTGATGCAGAGGACAGACATGTTACTAGGGAGAGGGTCTGGTCATGCCGACGCCCAGGCCGACGCCCAGGCCGACACCCAGGCCAACACTAACCTACCATTAACCCAAAACTTGTTTTGGCTCTGTACTCCAGCACTTAGAAATGGTGTTGTGTGTTCCTTCCAAAAACTCAATTTTAGTTTCATCTGTCCACAGAATATTTTTCCAGTAGCGCTGTGGAACATCCAGGTGCTCTTTTGTAAACTTCAGACATGCAGCAATGTTTTTTTGGACAGCAGTGGCTTCTTCCGTGGTGTCCTCCCATAAACACCATTATTGTTTAGTGTTTTACGTATCGTAGACTCGTCAACAGAGATGTCAGCATGTTCCAGAGATTTCTGTAAGTCTTTAGCTGACACTCTAGGATTCTTCTTAACCTCATAGAGCATTCTGCGCTGTGTTCTTGCAGTCATCTTTGCAGGACGGCCACTCCTAGGGAGAGTAGCAACAGTGCTGAACTTTCTCCATTTAGACTATTTGTCTTACCGTGGACTGATGAACATCAAGGCTTTTAGAGATACTTTTGTAACCCTTTCCAGCTCTATGCAAGTCAACAATTCTTAATCTTAGGTCTTCTGAGATCTCTTTTGTTCGAGGCCCGGTTCACATCAGTCAATGCCTCTTGTGAATAGCAAACTCACATTTTGTGAGTGTTTTTTATATTGCAGGGCAGCTCTAACCAACATCTCCAATCTCGTCTCATTGATTAGACTCCAGGTTAGCTGACTCATGACTCATGACTCCAATTAGCTTTTGGAGAAGTCATTAGCCAAGGGGTTCACATACTTTTCCCAACCTACACTGGGAAAGTTTAAATGATGTATTCAATATAGACATGAAAACGTATAATTGTTAGTGTGTTATTAGTTTAAGCAGACTGTGCTAGTTTATTTGTCACGCCCTGACCGTAGAGAGCCTTTTAATGTCTCCATTTGGTTTGGTCAGGGTGTGTTTTGGGCATTCTATGTTTCGTTTTCTATGTTTTTTGTATTTCTTTGTGTTTGGCCGGGTGTGGTTCTCAATCAGGGACAGCTGTCTATCGTTGTCTCTGATTGGGAACCGTACTTAGGTAGCCCTTCTTCCCCTCTTTCTTTGTGGGAAGTTGACTTTGTTTAGGGCACATAGCAGTTAGCGTCACGGTTTGTTTTTGTTTATTGTTTTGTTCGGCGTCATATAAATAAATAATATGTACGCCCGCCACGCTGCACCTTGGTCCTCCTCCTTCAACAGCCGTGACACCTGCTGTTGTGAATCAGATCAAAATCTTATGATTTATTAATTTATTTACTTTATGCAGAAATCCAGTTAATTAACATACTTTATCTTATTTATCTTGATCTTTATCTTTATTATATAAAACACCATTGGTCTGTTAAATGTGTAAACTTAATCTATAAGCAGATGACAGTATGTATGTATGTTGTTGCCCTGATTGTTGATCAGGATGAGTCAAAACTACAGTCAAGATGTTATAGCTGTGCAGGAATCCATTCCGATTTTAAAACAAATGACATGTTGTTTTTTAAACTCTCGTAAGAATGTTTCTGATTAACTAAATGTTCACTCATTAGATGGTTCTCCAATCAAATGTGTTCCTGGGTATACAGAGCCTTCAGAAAGTATTCAGACCCCTTGACTTATTCCACATTTTGTTACATTACAGCCTTATTTTCGTCATCAATCTACAAAACAATACCGCATAATAATTATGATTTTGTTTTTCAAATTTATGAAAAAATAAACTGAAATCTCACTTTTACGTAAGTATTCACACCATTTACTCAGTACTTTGTTAAAACACCTTTGACAGCGATTACAGCCTCAAGTCTTCTTTGGTATGACGCTACAAGCTTGGCACAGCTGTATTTGGGGAGTTTCTCCCATTCTTCTCTGCAGATCCTCTCAAGCCCTGTCAGGTTGGATGGGAAGCGTTGCTGCACAACTATTTTCAGGTCTCTCCAGAGATTTTCAATCGGGTTCAAGTTTGGGCTCTGGCTGTGCCACTCAATGACATTGAGACTTGTCCCGAAGCCACTCCTGCATTGTCTTGGCTGTGTGCTTAGGGTTGTTGTCCTGTTGGAAGGTGAACCTTCACCCCAGTCTGAGGACCTGAGCACTCTGGAGCAGGTTTTCATCAAGGATCTCTCTGTACTTTGCTCCGTTCATCTTTCCCTAGATCCTGACTAGTCTCCCAGTCCCTGCTGCTGAAAAAACATCCCCACAGCATGATGTTGCCACCACCATGCTTCACCGTAGGGATGGTGCAAGGTTTCCTCCAGACGAGACACTTGGCATTTAGACAAAATAGTTTAATCTTGGTTCCATTGGACTAGAGCATCTTGTTTCTCATGGTCTGAGAGTTTTTGGTAAACTCCAAGCGGGCTGTCATGTACCTTTTACTGAGGAGCGGCTTCTGTCTGGCCAATCTCCATCTGTCTTCCGTCTGGTTGTCCTTCTGGAATGTTCTCCCATTTCCACAGAGGAACTCTAGAGCTCTGTCAGAGTGACCATCGGGTTCTTGGTCACCACCCTGACCAAGGCCCTTCTCCCCCGATTGATCAGTTTGGCCGGGCAGTCAGCTCTAGGAAGAGTCTTGGTGGTTCCAAACTTCTTCCATTTAAGAATGATGGAGGCCACTGTGTCCCCAGATCTGGCCACGACACAATCCTGTCTCGAAGCCCTACGGACAATTCCATCAACCTCATGGCTTGGTTTTTGGTGTGACATGCACTGTCAATTGTGGGACCTTATATAGACAGGTGTGTGCCTTTCCAAATCATGTCCAAATCAAATTAATTTACCACAGGTGGACTCCAATCCAGTTGTAGAAACATCTCAAGGATGATCAATGGAAACAGGATGCACCTGAGCTCAATTTAGAGTCTCATAGAAAAGGGTCTGAATACTTTTGTAAATAAGGTATTTCTGCTTTTTATTTTTAATACATTTGCAAACATTTCTAAAAACTGTTTACGCTTTGTCATTATGGTGTATTGTGTGTAGATTGATGAGGGAAACATAATTGAATCAATTTCAGAACAGGGCTGTAACGTCACAAAATGTGGAACAAGTCAAGGGGTCTGAATACTTTCCGAGTGAATAGTTAAGAATTTGGATTTATATGGATTTGATTGGTGCCGTTCGGCCAATTTAAAGTATTGATTGGGGACTTATTGTGGAGGAATGTGACTGTTTCCTGGGTGGTTTGTGATGTTTTTTAAATAATTACTTATTACAAAAAAAACACAAGGAAGGTTTAACATTAAAGTATTCTGCAGCAGAGCCATCCTTGTGTGAGGGTGTCTACTATTACTATCAAACATGTATCAGCTTCCCTCAGCCCATCCCATCCCAACCCTCAGCTTCCCTCAGCCCATCCCAACCCTCAGCTTCCCTCAGCCCATCCCATCCCAACCCTCAGCCCATCCCATCCCAACCCTCAGCTTCCCTCAGCCCCTCCCACTTGTCTCCAATTCCACATCCCAACCCTCAGCTTCCCTCAGCCCATCCCATCCCAACCCTCAGCTTCCCTCAGCCCATCCCATACCAACCCCCAGCTTCCCTCAGCCCCTCCCACTTGTCTCCAATTCCACATTCCAACCCTCAGCTTCCCTCAGCCCATCCCATCCCAACCCTCAGCTTCCCTCAGCCCATCCCAACCCTCAGCTTCCCTCAGCCCATCCCATCCAAACCCTCAGCTTCCCTCAGCCCATCCCATCCCAACCCTCAGCTTCCCTCAGCCCATCCCATACCAACCCTCAGCTTCCCTCAGCCCCTAACACTTGTCTCCAATTCCACATCCCAACCCTCAGCTTCCCTCAGCCCATCCCATCCCAACCCTCAGCTTCCCTCAGCCCATCCCATCCCAACCCTCAGCTTCCCTCAGCCCATCCCATACCAACCCTCAGCTTCCCTCAGCCCCTCCCACTTGTCTCCAATTCCACATCCCAACCCTCAGCTTCCCTCAGCCCATCCCAAACCTCAGCTTCCCTCAGCCCATCCCATCCCAACCCTCAGCTTCCCTCAGCCCATCCCATCCCAACCCTGAGTCCATCCCATCCCAACCCTCAGCTTCCCTCAGCCCATCCCATCCAACCTTCAGCTTCCCTCAGCCAATCTCAACCCTCAGCTTCCCTCAGCCCATCCCATACCAACCCTCAGCTTCCCTCATCCCCTCCCACTTGTCTCCAATTCCACATCCCAACCCTCAGCTTCCCTCAGCCCATCCCATCCCAACCCTCAGCTTCCCTCAGCCCATCCCAACCCACAGCTTCCCTCAGCCCATCCCATCCCAACCCTCAGCTTCCCTCAGCCCATCCCAACCCTTAGCTTCCCTCAGCCCATCCCATTCCAACCCTCAGCTTCCCTCAGCCCATCCCATCCCAACCCTCAGTCCATCCCATCCCAACCCTCAGCTTCCCTCAGCCCATCCCATCCCAAACCTCAGCTTCCCTCAGCCCATCCCATCCCAACCCTCAGCTTCCCTCAGCCCATCCCATCCCATCCCTCAGCTTCCCTCGGCCCATCCCATCCCATCACACAGCTTCCCTCAGCTCATCCCAACTCTCAGCTTCCCTCAGCCCATCCCATCCCAACCCTCAGCTTCCCTCAGCCCATCCCATCCCAACACTCAGCTTCCCTCAGCCCATCCCATCCCAACCCTCAGCTTCCCTCAGCCCATCCCATCCCAACCCTCAGCTTCCCTCAGCCCCCCCCCCCCCCCACTTGTCTCCAAATCCACATCCCAACCCTCAGCTTCCTTCAGCCCATCCCACCCCTCAGCTTCCCTCAGCCCATCCCATCCCAACCCTCAGCTACCCTCAGCCCATCCCATCCCAACCCTCAGCTTCCCTCAGCCCATACCAACCCTCAGCTTCCCTCAGCCCCTCCCACTTGTCTCCAATTCTACATCCCAACCCTCAGCTTCCCTCAGCCCATACCAACCCTCAGCTTCCCTCAGCCCATCCCAACCCTCAGCTTCCCTCAGTCCATCCCATCCCAACCCTCAGCTTCCCTCAGCCCATCCCATCCCAACCCTCAGCTTCCCTCAGCCCATCCCATCCCAACCCTCAGCTTCCCTCAGCCCATCCCATCCCAACCCTCAGCTTCCCTCAGCCCAGCCCATTCCAACCCTCAGCTTCCCTCAGCCCATCCCATCCCAACCCTCAGCTTCCCTCAGCCCACCCCAACCCTCAGCTTTCCTCAGCCCATCCCATCCCAACCCTCAGTCCATCCCATCCCAACCCTCAGCTTCCCTCAGCCCATCCCATCCCAACCCTCAGCTTCCCTCAGCCCATCCCAACCCTCAGCTTCCCTCAGCCCATCCCAACTCTCAGTCCATCCCATCCCAAACCTCAGCTTCCCTCAGCCCATCCCAACCCTCAGCTTCCCTCAGCCCATCCCAACCCTCAGCTTCCCTCAGCCCATCCCAACCCTCAGCTTCCCTCAGCCCATCCCATCCCAACCCTCAGCTTCCCTCAGCCCATCCCAACCCTCAGCTTCCCTCAGCCCATCCCATCCCAACCCTCAGCTTCCCTCAGCCCATCCCATCCCAACCCTTAGCTTCCCTCAGCCCATCCCATCCCAACCCTCAGCTTCCCTCAGCCCCCCCCCCCCCCCCACTTGTCTCCAATTCCACATCCCAACCCTCAGCTTCCCTCAGCCCATCCCACCCCTCAGCTTCCCTCAGCCCATCCCATCCCAACCCTCAGCTACCCTCAGTCCATCCCATCCCAACCCTCAGCTTCCCTCAGCCCATCCCAACCCTCAGCTTCCCTCAGCCCATCCCATCCCTCAGCTTCCGTCAGCCCATCCCATCCCAACCCTCAGCTTCCCTCAGCCCATTCCAACCCTCAGCTTCCCTCAGCCCATCCCATCTATCTCTGCTGGCCACCCACTTTGTGTTTCTACGCAACACATATCTTTCAACTGTGCTATGATGTTTAAAGTATAATTTCAATCTGTATAATCGAATAGAATCCACAGATTGCGAGTTGAAGATAAATACTTTTACTAAGAGTATTAGTATATTAGTAATTGACTGACCCGGTCTCTCCAGATGTCCTAACAGTACTATTTCTAGGGTCAATTTTAGATCAAAGCTGTGCATTTTCAGCCATTCCTGAACCTGAGACCAGAAACAGGCTGCCTGAGGGCAATACCAAAATAAACGGTCTATTGATTCTGTATCCTCACAACACAATATGCAGATTTTGTGCTACACATGTTTATGGATGAGCGCATTTGAAAAAGAGACCTAGGACTCAATATGTCTTCTCTGTTAAAACAAAGATAATTTATTATATATATATATATATATATATATATATATATATATATATATATATATATATATATATATATATATATTATTTAAAAAATGACATTTGTTTTAACAGACAAATAGCAGCCTACCCTGTGTTACCTGTTTCATTTAATTTCACTGGAAACATTATGTTCTGCATGACCTGGTAACTTCATTGAATCTAATGCAGTGTTTCCCCTAGGATAGGATTAATATTTTCAGCAGCGGCGGTGGTAAAGTTTCCCGGCTGAAGATGTTGCCATGGTGAGAAGAGGAAGTTCTACACATTTAGCCTATGGCTGAATTGTCGTGGTGTTGTGCTATCTGAGTGACTAAATATTATTACTAAAATAAATCGGGGGGGGGGATTTTTTTTACATTTCTAATTCTAACTGCGTAGTTTTTTAAATTTTGCTGGTTGCTCGATGTCAAAGATGATCTTATTTAAACTATATCTCCATTTATTTGTACTTTATTTCCTGTTTTAGTCATTTAAGTTTACACTGAAAACATTATACCAAACTGTTTTTTAAAAATGTATTTTTTTAGAAAGTATTTAAATCAGATTTTTTTTTTTGGGGGGGGGGGTGGTGACGATTTAGCAGATGCAGCAGCCCGCCTGTTCTAAATGAATATAGGGGAAACACTGTAATGGATCTAGGCCACGCAGTATGTCAAGGCCTGGTGTCAACAACCCCTGGAGTACAGACAGAGGCAGAGACAAGAGGCCAAATGCTACTCATGGGAAGTGTCCAAAATGGTGCCCTAGCCTCTATATAGTGCACTATTTTAGACCAGAGTCCATATGAAGGAAATAGGATGGCTACTCCCTGACTACCTCATTACCACAACTGATTAATGAACACGGTTGTTTTATGTTGTTGACCTCGTTTCTCTCAGCTTTTGTAGTTATTTAATGATTTATCATTTGATATGCAAGTTGAGCTCAGCCTTGATCTTCTCAACAGAGATCAGAGAATCATAATGACTTAGAAAACTGAGATAATGAGATGGGAGAGAACACACACACACACACACACACACACACACACACACACACACACACACACAAAATCAAACACACTTCATGCAAGTAAATGTAAACACACACACACACACACACAAACACTGTCTCTTCTTACCTGAGGGAGAAAGTGTTCAGTTTGGAGACATCACCTCCTGTTTGGTGCAGTCCATGGTTTCGCCCCTGTAATACATAGCAAGCCTTCAGACAGGGTTGAACATGGCCTGTGCCTTATATAGCAGCCTGGGGTCCTGGTCAACAGTAGTGCACTAACCTATACTATATGGTTCCATTTGGGACGCATCACAATATGTTTCTACATCGGAACAGTCGAGTGATGCTTTCTGCCTCTTCTAGTGGACCAGGACTTATGGTGGAGACGGGCTGGACTCGTCTGTCTGCCCTGAAGTACCCTCTAACCCCTACAGCACCCTGAAGTACCCTCTAACCAATACAACACCCTGAAGTACCCTCTAACCCCTACAACACAATTAAGTACCCTCTATCCCCTACAACACCCTGAAGTACCCTGAAGTAACCTCTATCCACTACAACACCCTGAAGTACCTTCTACCCCCTACAACACCCTGAAGTACCTTCTACCCCCTACAACACCCTGAAGTACCTTCTACCCCCTACAACACCCTGAAGTACCTTCTACCCCCTACAACACCCTGAAGTACCTTCTACCCCCTACAACACCCTGAAGTACCTTCTACACCCTACAACACCCTGAAGTACCTTCTACCCCCTACAACAACCTGAAGTTCCCTCTATCCACTACAACACCCTGAAGTACCTTCTACCCCCTACAACACCCTGAAGTACCTTCTACCCCCTACAACACCCTGAAGTACCTTCTACCCCCTACAACACCCTGAAGTACCTTCTACCCCCTACAACACCCTGAAGTACCTTCTACACCCTACAACACCCTGAAGTACCTTCTACCCCCTACAACAACCTGAAGTTCCCTCTACCCCCTATAACACCCTGAAGTACCCTCTACCCCCTACAACACCCTGAAGTACTATCTACCCCCTACAACACCCTGAAGTACTCTCTACCCCCTACAACACCCTGAAGTACTCTCTACCCCCTACAACACCCTGAAGTACCCTCTACAACACCCTGAAGTACCTTCTACCCCCTACAACACCCTGAAGTACCCTTTACAACACCCTGAAGTACCTTCTACCCCCTACAACACCCTGAAGTACCTTCTACCCCCTACAACACCCTGAAGTACATTCTACCCCCTACAACACCCTGAAGTACATTCTACCCCCTACAACACCCTGAAGTACCCTTTACAACACCCTGAAGTACCTTCTACCCCCTACAACACCCTGAAGTACCTTCTACCCCCTACAACACCCGAAGTTCCCTCTATCCCCTACAACACCCTGAAGTACCCTCTACCCCCTACAACACCCTGAAGTACTCTCTACCCCCTACAACACCCTGAAGTACCTTCTACCCCCTACAAAACCCTGAAGTACTCTCTACCCCCTACAACACCCTGAAGTACCCTCTACAACACCCTGAAGTACCTTCTACCCCCTACAACACCCTGAAGTACCTTCTACCCCCTACAACACCCTGAAGTACCCTCTACCCCCTACAGCACCCTGAAGTTCCCTCTAAACCCTACAGCACCCTGAAGTACCCTCTACAACACCCTGAAGTTCCCTCTAAACCCTACAACATCCTGAAGTACCCTGAAGTACCCTCTATCCCCTACAACACCCTGAAGTACCCTGAAGTACCCTCTACCCCCTACAACACCCTGAAGTACCCTCTAACCCTACAACACCCTGAAGTACCCTGAAGTACCCTCTATCCCCTACAACACCCTGAAGTACCCTGAAGTACCCTCTACCCCCTACAACACCCTACAACACCCTGAAGTACCCTCTACCCCCTACAACACCCTGAAGTACCTTCTACCCCCTACAACACCCAGAAGAACCTTCTACCCCCTACAACATCCTGAAGTACCTTCTACCCCCTACAACACCCTGAAGTACCTTCTACCCCCTACAACACCCTGAAGTACCCTCTACCCCCTACAACACCCTGAAGTACCTTCTACCCCCTACAACACCCTGAAGTACCTTCTACCCCCTACAACACCCTGAAGTTCCCTCTACCCCCTACAACACCCTGAAGTACCCTCTACCCCCTACAACACCCTGAAGTACCCTCTACCCCCTACAGCACCCTGAAGTACCCTCTAACCCATACAGCACCCTGAAGTACCCTCTACCCCCTACAACACGCTTAAGTACCTTCTACCCCCTACAACACCCTGAAGTACCCTCTACAATACCCTGAAGTTCCCTCTACCCCCTACAACACCCTGAAGTACCCTCTACCCCCTACAACACCCTGAAGTACCCTCTACCCCCTACAACACCCAGAAGTACCTTCTACCCCCTACAACACCCTGAAGTACCCTCTACAACACCCTGAAGTACCCTGAAGTACCCTCTACCCCCTACAGCATCCTGAAGTACTCTCTACCCCCTACAACATAATTTACACCCTGAAGTACCCTCTACCCCTTACAGCATCCTGAAGTACTCTCTACCCCCTACAACATCATGTACACCCTGAAGTGTTCCTAATGTTTGGTATTCTAGTTTGATGGAATCTCTGTGTGCTCCATATCCTTTCAGTCCCAGAACGTTGTATCTGGAGAATATCTATTAGTTAATTTTTTTATAATTGGGGGGGGGGGGGGGGGGGTATAACCCAAAAAGGGGGGGATTAGGGACAAATAGAAAAAGGCTAACACAAATATTAAGGACCATATCGTTATTTCTAGAATGATTGAATCGTAGTTGTAACATGCAAAGCATATGTTTTCTCCTGTAAAGGTGTGCAGTGTGTATAATGTGTGTAATAGTGAGACTGTGAGCAGTATTGACAAGCACGTAGCATTTTGTCAGGGACCAGTCGGGTTAGTGTGTTAGACAGGAGGGCCTGTAGGGACAGACAGACAGACAGACAGACAGACAGACAGACAGACAGACAGACACAGGCTCTGTCTAGGAGAACAGGGGTAATGTATCTAACACACACACACACACACACACACACACACACACACACAGGGAAATGGATCACTGCTCTCAGAGAGTGACAGCCTGTATATACAAAGGGTCACTGCGACCAGGGAGCCTTAATGTATTTCTGTTTGACCTTTGAACCCAGTGAAAGCACCAGCACCACCTGTTTGACCGAAAACCCCAAACCCTGTTATTCCCCTAGTCTAAACCCTATAGGCCTCCATGGGTGATATCTGCGAACCCTTATAGGAAGAAGAAAGGGGGTGGAGGTAACGGAGAGGTAGAGATCCCAACAGTGTTGTAGTCTAATGCCTGGTGTGGGTGACTGAAGCAACATAACCAGGAAGAGATGAGGGGTGAAACTCCAGCATCAACTACAGGTATAGTACTGAAACAAGGTTAAGCACGGCCTAGGTAGAACAGATGTTTGAGGTCAATGCTACCGGGACTATTTTGAAATATATTCATCCAAATATATGCATCCACTCAGGACTCATCCAGCCAACATTGAGGAATCATCAGTCACAGGTTTTCATTAGGAGACGTGTTGATGATGTTGTACCCACAAAAACAATCCTGAGATACCACCAACCAAAAACCCTGGATGTTGATGAGATACCACCAACCAAAAACCCTGGATGAATGGAGATACTCGTACCATGCTGAGAGACCCTACGGCAGCATTAAATGTCAGCAGAATGAACCTTGACGACTCAGTGGAGCTAGACATGTAGAAGGCTAGCAGGTACGAACCCCGATGACTCGGAGCTAGACGTGTAGAAGGCTAGCAGGTACGAACCCGATGACTCGGAGCTAGACGTGTAGAAGGCTAGCAGGTACGAACCCTGATGACTCGGAGCTAGACGTGTACAAGGCTAGCAGGTACGAACCCCGATGACTCGGAGCTAGACATGTACAAGGCTAGAGGTACGAACCCAGATGACTCGGAGCTAGACGTGTGCAAGGCTAGCAGGTACGAACCCCGATGACTCGGAGTGAGACATGTACAAGGCTAGCAGGTACGAACCCTGATGACTCGGAGTGAGACATGTACAAGGCTAGCAGGTACGAACCCAGATGACTCGGAGTGAGACATGTAGAAGGCTAGCAGGTACGAACCCTGATGACTCGGAGCTAGACGTGTAGAAGGCTAGCAGGTACGAACCCAGATGACTCGGAGTGAGACATGTACAAGGCTAGCAGGTACGAACCCAGATGACTCGGAGTGAGACATGTAGAAGGATAGCAGGTACGAACCCAGATGACTCGGAGTGAGACATGTACAAGGCTAGCAGGTACGAACCCAGATGACTCGGAGTGAGACATGTACAAGGCTAGCAGGTACGAACCCTGATGACTCGGAGCTAGACGTGTAGAAGGCTAGCAGGTACGAACCCAGATGACTCGGAGTGAGACATGTACAAGGCTAGCAGGTACGAACCCAGATGACTCGGAGTGAGACATGTAGAAGGCTAGCAGGTACGAACCCAGATGACTCGGAGTGAGACATGTACAAGGCTAGCAGGTACGAACCCAGATGACTCGGAGTGAGACATGTACAAGGCTAGCAGGTACGAACCCAGATGACTCGGAGTGAGACATGTACAAGGCTAGCAGGTACGAACCCAGATGACTCGGAGTGAGACATGTACAAGGCTAGCAGGTACGAACCCAGATGACTCGGAGTGAGACATGTACAAGGCTAGCAGGTACGAACCCCGATGACTCGGAGCTAGACGTGTGCAAGGCTAGCAGGTACGAACCCCGATGACTCGGAGTGAGACATGTACAAGGCTAGCAGGTACGAACCCAGATGACTCGGAGCTAGACGTGTGCAAGGCTAGCAGGTACGAACCCCGATGACTCGGAGTGAGACATGTAGAAGGCTAGCAGGTACGACGTGAGATTGCTGCTCATCGACTACAGTTCAGCATTCAACACTATTGTTCCCTCCAAGCTCGACAACAAGCTCAGAGCCCTTTGTCTGGACATGACCCTCTGCAACTGGATCCTGGACTTCCTGACGGGCGGAACACAGGCTGTGGAGGTTGGCAACAACACCTCCTTCACACTGACCCCCCCCCCCCCCCCCACCCCAGCTAGGAGCTGTTCTCTCCCTTACCGTTGGGGAGACGGAATCGGAGCATGAAGTCTGAGGAAGACCCGATATCTTGTTTTTGTTCTTATTGTCACTGTATTGTCCAGAAGGAACCTGCATTTGACTGGACGGTGTGAACCATGTGTATCCTGTACATACAACTAACAAAACTTGAAATATGCTTTAGTAGAAATGACCCGGCACGGATTAAATGGTGTTATTATGACAAGTGACATCATTTAAACCTGTTTTAGTTTTGTTATTTTCTTTCTGCACTGGGGGAAGTCTATATGTGAACGGTTATGGTAATATCTCTCTTTACCAGTACCAAGTGAGAAAAGTGAGACGTTTGAAGAACTACCGGGAATTACTTGGAGTTGGTTGATGGTTCACAGACGGGAAAATGGAAAGTGTCCTCAGGAAGAAGAAAAAGACTGAGTATTTCAGATGAAACCAAATCACTCTGACAGGCTGGAACAGGTGTGTCTAAACGGTTCCCCCTCGTTGTAAGGCCCTGAGAGAAGTCCAGGACTCTATAAGAATGAGTCTATAATGGCATCCTATTCCCTATATAGTGCACTACTTTAGACCAGAACCCTATTGGCCCTGGCACCCTATTCCCTATATAGTGCACTACTTTAGACCAGAACCCTATGGGCCCTGGCACCCTATTCCCTATATAGTGCACTACTTTAGACCAGAACCCTATGGGCCCTGGCACCCTATTCCCTATATAGTGCACTACTTTAGACCAGAACCCTATGGGCCCTGGCACCCTATATAGTGCACTACTTTTGATCAGAGCTCTATGGGCCCTGGTTAAAAGGAGTGCACTATATAACGTAGTGGTCATTTGGGACACAAGTTCAGTCTGGATACTTGATGTCTACTGCTAACCCAGCCATTCATTAAATTACAATTGGATTAATGGACTAAATAAATGATAGCCCCTTCACCTAAATAACACATCTATACGTCTTCACACTGCCATGCAGTCATTACGAGTCCACAGACACATTCTAGTTAATAATGAATGAGTTTAATAATGACATGCCAACCGTAAAGCACGAGTAGAGGCCCTGTAAATAGAATCTACTATTCCTGAAAGCAGATCTATACTGATGGGAAGAAGTAAACAAACCGGGATGTATTTTCTCTCTCTCTGTCACGGTCTTCCTCCTCTTCATCTGAAGAGGAGAGGCGAGAAAGATCAGAGGACCAATATGCGGCGTGGTATGTGTTCATAGTGAATTTTAATAAAGAGAACACTGAACACTGAACACTATACAAAAGAGTAACACAAAACAATAAACCAAATACGACCGTGAAGCTACAAAATGAGACCTGTGCTGAACACAAGCCACTAACATAGACAATCACCCACTAACAAACAGTGCAACCCAGGCTACCTAAGTATGATTCTCAATCAGAGACAACTAATGACACCTGCCTCTGATTGAGAAACATACTATGCCGAAACATAGAAACGCCCCAACACATAGAAAAACAAACATAGACTGCCCACCCAACTCACGCCCTGAACATACTAAATAAATACAAAACAAAGGAAATAAAGGTCAGAACGTGACACTATATATATATTAATACATTATAAATGTACCTATATATATATTAATACATTATAAATTGACCTATATATATATATATATATATATCTCTCTCTCCAGGATCGCTGTTTTTTTTGTTTGTTTGTTTGTTTGTTGGCAGAATAAAAGATAAGAATGAAAGCTATAATAAAAAACCTTCATTTAAAATTAAATTATTGCACAAAGCAGCATATAAAAACAGGGAGTGTATAGGTATTATTAATAATGACATAATAGCTAATCTACTAAGTGGTTCATGCAATACTGCTGCAGGGGGAATGATGAAGTAAATGTCTAGCTTCTTGCTCTATTTTAACGAATCACTCCTGTGGTTACTGTTTGTGATGAATTACATGTCTAAAGGCTGGAGGTCTGAACCATGGCTAGAGGCAGGAGGTCTGAACCATGTCTAGAGGCTGGAGGTCTGAACCATGTCTAGAGGCTGGAGGTCTGAACCATGTCTAGAGGCTGGAGGTCTGAACCATGTCTAGAGGCTGGAGGTCTGAACCATGTCTAGAGGCTGGAGGTCTGAACCATGTCTAGAGGCTGGAGGTCTGAACCATGGCTAGAGGCTGGAGGTCTGAACCATGTCTAGAGGCTGGAGGTCTGAACCATGTCTAGAGGCTGGAGGTCTGAACCATGTCTAGAGGCTGGAGGTCTGAACCATGTCTAGAGGCTGGAGGTCTGAACCATGTCTAGAGGCTGGAGGTCTGAACCATGTCTAGAGGCTGGAGGTCTGAACCATGTCTAGAGGCTGGAGGTCTGAACCAGGAGTGAATAAAGACACTAAAAGGAGGTATGTACAGTATAGGACAGTAGGTATAGTAGAGACTGTAGAGGCAGTAGGTATAGTAAAGACAGTAGGTATAATAGGGACAGTAGAGGCAGTAGGTATAGTAGAGACAGTAGGTATAGTAGGTATAGTAGAGACAGTAGGGATAGTAGAGACAGTAGGTATAGTAGGGACAGTAGGGATAGTAGAGACAGTAGGTATAATAGGGACAGTAGAGGCAGTAGGTATAGTAGAGACAGTAGGTATAATATAGACAGTAGGTATAATAGAGACAGTAGGTATAGTAGAGACAGTAGAGACAGTAGGGACAGTAGGTATAGTAGGGACAGTAGGTATAGTAGAGACAGTAGGTATAGTAGAGACAGTAGGTATAGTAGGTATAGTAGAGACAGTAGGGATAGTAGAGACAGTAGGTATATTAGAGACAGTAGGTATAGTAGGGACAGTAGGTATAGTAGGGACAGTAGGTATAGTAGAGGCAGTAGGTATAGTAGGGACCGTAGGTATAATAGAGACATTAGGTATAGTAGAGACAGTAGGTATAGTAGAGACAGTAGGTATAGTAGAGACAGTAGGTATAGTAGAGACAGTAGGTATATTAGGGACAGTAGGTATAATAGAGACAGTATGTGTAGTACAGACAGTAGGTATAGTATGGACAGTAGGTATAGTAGGGACAGTAGGTATAGCAGGGACAGTAAATATAGTAGAGACAGTAGGTATAGTAGGGACAGTAGGTATAGTAGAGACAGTAGGGATAGTAGGGACAGTAGGTATAGTAGGGACAGTAGGTATAGTAGAGACAGTAGGTATAGTAGGGACAGTAGGTAAAGTAGAGACAGTAGGTATAGTAGAGACAGTAGGTATAGTAGAGTCAGTAGGGATAGTAGAGACAGTAGGTATAGTAGGGACAGTAGGTTTAGTAGAGACAGTAGGTATAGTAGAGACAGTAGGGATAGTAGAGACAGTAGGTATAGTAGAGACAGTAGGTATAGTAGAGACAGTAGTTATAGTAGGGACAGTAGAGACAGTAGGTATAGTAGGGACAGTAGGTATAGTAGGGACAGTAGGGACAGTAGGTACAGTAGGGACAGTAGGTATAGTAGAGACAGTAGGTATAGTAGAGACAGTAGGTATAGTAGGGACATTAGGGATAGTAGAGACAGTAGGTATTGTAGAGACAGTAGGGACAGTAGGTATAGTAGGGACAGTAGGTATAGTAGGGACAGTAGGGACAGTAGGTACAGTAGGGACAGTAGGTATAGTAGAGACAGTAGGTATAGTAGAGACAGTAGGGATAGTAGAGACAGTAGGTATAGTAGAGACAGTAGGGACAGTAGGTATAGTAGGGACAGTAGGTATAGTAGAGACAGTAGGTATAGTAGGGACAGTAGGGATAGTAGAGACAGTAGGTATAGTAGAGACAGTAGGGACAGTAGGTATAGTAGGGACAGTAGGTATAGTAGGGACAGTATGTATAGTAGGGACAGTAGATATAGTAGAGACAGTAGGTATAGTAGAGACAGTAGGGATAGTAGGGACAGTAGGTATAGTAGAGACAGTAGGGATAGTAGAGACAGTAGGTATAGTAGGGACAGTAGGGATAGTAGGGACAGTAGGTATAGTAGAGACAGTAGGGACAGTAGGTATAGTAGAGACAGTAGGGATAGTAGAGACAGTAGGTATAGTAGAGACAGTAGGTATAGTAGGGACAGTAGGTATAGTAGAGACAGTAGGGATAGTAGACACAGTAGGTATAGTAGGGACAGTAGGTGTAGTAGAGACAGTAGGTATAGTAGAGACAGTAGGGACAGTAGGTATAGTAGAGACAGTGGGGATACTAGAGACAGTAGGTATAGTAGAGACAGTAGGTATATTAGGGACAGTAGGTATAGTAGGGACAGAAGGTATAGTAGAGACAGTAGGTATAGTAGAGACAGTAGGTATAGTAGAGACAGTAGGGATAGTAGAGACAGTAGGTATAGTAGGGACAGTAGGGATAGTAGAGACAGTAGGTATAGTAGAGACAGTAGGTATAGTAGAGACAGAAGTTATAGTAGGGACAGTAGAGACAGTAGGTATAGTAGGGACAGTAGGTATAGTAGGGACAGTAGGGACAGTAGGTACAGTAGGGACAGTAGGTATAGTAGAGACAGTAGGTATAGTAGAGACAGTAGGTATAGTAGGGACATTAGGGATAGTAGAGAGAGTAGGTATAGTAGAGACAGTAGGGAAAGTAGGTATAGTAGGGACAGTAGGTATAGTAGGGACAGTAGGGACAGTAGGTACAGTAGGGACAGTAGGTATAGTAGAGACAGTAGGTATAGTAGAGACTGTAGGTATAGTAGGGACAGTAGGGATAGTAGAGACAGTAGGTATAGTAGAGACAGTAGGGACAGTAGGTATAGTAGGGACAGTAGGTATAGTAGAGACAGTAGGTATGGTAGGGACAGTAGGGATAGTAGAGACAGTAGGTATAGTAGAGACAGTAGGGACAGTAGGTATAGTAGGGACAGTAGGTATAGTAGGGACAGTATGTATAGTAGGGACAGTAGATATAGTAGAGACAGTAGGTATAGTAGGGACAGTAGGTATAGTAGAGACATTAGGTATAGTAGGGACAGTAGGTATAGTAGAGACAGTAGGGATAGTAGGGACAGTAGGTATAGTAGAGACAGTAGGGATAGTAGAGACAGTAGGTATAGTAGGGACAGTAGGGATAGTAGGGACAGTAGGTATAGTAGAGACAGTAGGGACAGTAGGTATAGTAGAGACAGTAGGGATAGTAGAGACAGTAGGTATAGTAGAGACAGTAGGTATAGTAGGGACAGTAGGTATAGTAGAGACAGTAGGGATAGTAGAGACAGTAGGTATAGTAGGGACAGTAGGGATAGTAGAGACAGTAGGTATAGTAGAGACAGTATGGACAGTAGGTATAGTAGAGACAGTAGGTATATTAGAGACAGTAGGTATAGTAGAGACAGTAGGGATAGTAGAGACAGTAGGTATAGTAGAGGCAGTAGGTATAGTAGGTATAGTAGGTATAGTAGAGACAGTAGGGATAGTAGACACAGTAGGTATAGTAGGGACAGTAGGTGTAGTAGAGACAGTAGGTATAGTAGAGACAGTAGGGACAGTAGGTATAGTAGAGACAGTAGGTATATTAGAGACAGTAGGTATAGTAGGGACAGTAGGTATAGTAGAGACAGTAGGTATAATAGAGACAGTAGGGACAGTAGGTATAGTAGAGACAGTAGGTATATTAGAGACAGTAGGTATAGTAGGGACAGTAGGTATAGTAGGGACAGTAGGTATAGTAGAGACAGTAGGTATAGTAGGGACAGTAGGTATAATAGAGACAGTAGGTATAGTAGAGACAGTAGGTATAGTAGGGACAGTAGGTATAGTAGAGACAGTAGGTATAGTAGGTACAATAGGTATAGTAGAGACAGTAGGTATATTAGAGACAGTAGGGACAGTAGGTATAGTAGAGACAGTAGGTATAGTAGGGACAGTAGGTATAATAGAGACAGTAGGTATAGTAGAGACAGTAGGGACAGTAGGTATATTAGAGACAGTAGGTATAGTAGGGACAGTAGGTTTAATAGAGACAGTAGGTATAGTAGAGACAGTAGGTATAGTAGGGACAGTAGGTATAGTAGAGACAGTAGGTATAGTAGGTATAGTAGAGACAGTAGGTATAGCAGGTATAGTAGAAGCAGTAGGGAGAGTAGAGACAGTAGGTATAGTAGAGACAGTAGGTATATTAGAGACAGTAGGTATAGTAGAGACAGTAGGTATAGTAGGGACAGTAGGTATAGTAGAGACAGTAGGGATAGTAGAGACAGTAGGTATAGTAGGGACAGTAGGGATAGTAGAGACAGTAGGTATAGTAGAGACAGTATGGACAGTAGGTATAGTAGATACAGTAGGTATATTAGAGACAGTAGGTATAGTATAGACAGTAGGGATAGTAGAGACAGTAGGTATAGTAGAGGCAGTAGGTATAGTAGGGACAGTAGGTATAGTAGAGACAGTAGGGATAGTAGACACAGTAGGTATAGTAGGGACAGTAGGTGTAGTAGCGACAGTAGGTATAGTAGAGACAGTAGGGACCGTAGGTATAGTAGAGACAGTAGGGATAGTAGAGACAGTAGGTATAGTAGAGACAGTAGGTATAGTAGGGACAGTAGGTATAGTAGGGACAGTAGGTATAGTAGAGACAGTAGGTATAGTAGAGACAGTAGAGATAGTAGAGACAGTAGGTATAGTAGGGACAGTAGGTATAGTAGAGACAGTAGGGATAGTAGAGACAGTAGGTATAGTAGAGACAGTAGGTATAGTAGAGACAGTAGTTATAGTAGGGACAGTAGAGACAGTAGGTATAGTAGGGACAGTAGGTATAGTAGGGACAGTAGGGACAGTAGGTACAGTAGGGACAGTAGGTAAATTAGAGACAGTAGGTATAGTAGAGACAGTAGGTATAGTAGGGACATTAGGGATAGTAGAGACAGTAGGTATAGTAGAGACAGTAGGGACAGTAGGTATAGTAGGGACAGTAGGTATAGTAGGGACAGTAGGGACAGTAGGTACAGTAGGGACAGTAGGTATAGTAGAGACAGTAGGTATAGTAGAGACAGTAGGTATAGTAGGGACAGTAGGGATAGTAGAGACAGTAGGTATAGTAGAGACATTAGGGACAGTAGGTATAGTAGGGACAGTAGGTATAGTAGAGACAGTAGGTATGGTAGGGACAGTAGGGATAGTAGAGACAGTAGGTATAGTAGAGACAGTAGGGACAGTAGGTATAGTAGGGACAGTAGGTATAGTAGGGACAGTATGTATAGTAGGGACAGTAGATATAGTAGAGACAGTAGGTAGAGTAGGGACAGTAGGTATAGTAGAGACAGTAGGTATAGTAGGGACAGTAGGTATAGTAGAGACAGTAGGGATAGTAGGGACAGTAGGTATAGTAGAGACAGTAGGGATAGTAGAGACAGTAGGTATAGTAGGGACAGTAGGGATAGTAGGGACAGTAGGTATAGAAGAGACAGTAGGGACAGTAGGTATAGTAGAGACAGTAGGGATAGTAGAGACAGTAGGTATAGTAGGGACAGTAGGGATAGTAGGGACAGTAGGTATAGTAGAGACAGTAGGGACAGTAGGTATAGTAGAGACAGTAGGGATAGTAGAGACAGTCGGTATAGTAGAGACAGTAGGTATATTAGGGACAGTAGGTATAGTAGAGACAGTAGGGATAGTAGAGACAGTAGGTATAGTAGGGACAGTAGGGATAGTAGAGACAGTAGGTATAGTAGAGACAGTATGGACAGTAGGTATAGTAGAGACAGTAGGTATATTAGAGACAGTAGGTATAGTAGAGACAGTTTGGATAGTAGAGACAGTAGGTATAGTAGAGGCAGTAGGTATAGTAGGGACAGAAGGTATAGTAGAGACAGTAGGGATAGTAGACACAGTAGGTATAGTAGGGACAGTAGGTGTAGTAGAGACAGTAGGTATAGTAGAGACAGTAGGGACAGTAGGTATAGTAGAGACAGTAGGTATGTTAGATACAGTAGGTATAGTAGGGACAGTAGGTATAGTAGGGACAGTAGGTATAGTAGAGACAGTAGGTATAATAGAGACAGTAGGGACAGTAGGTATAGTAGAGACAGTAGGTATATTAGAGACAGTAGGTATAGTAGGGACAGTAGGTATAGTAGGGACAGTAGGTATAGCAGAGACAGTAGGTATAGTAGGGACAGTAGGTATAATAGAGACAGTAGGTATAGTAGAGACAGTAGGTATAGTAGGGACAGTAGGTATAGTAGAGACAGTAGGTATAGTAGGGACAGTAGGTATAGTAGAGACAGTAGGTATATTAGAGACAGTAGGGACAGTAGGTATAGTAGAGACAGTAGGTATAGTAGGGACAGTAGGTATAATAGAGACAGTAGGTATAGTAGAGACAGTAGGGACAGTAGGTATATTAGAGACAGTAGGTATAGTAGGGACAGTAGGTATAATAGAGACAGTAGGTATAGTAGAGACAGTAGGTATAGTAGGGACAGTAGGTATAGTAGAGACAGTAGGTATAGTAGGTATAGTAGAGACAGTAGGTATAGCAGGTATAGTAGAAGCAGTAGGGATAGTAGAGACAGTAGGTATAGTAGAGACAGTAGGTATAGTAGAGACAGTAGGTATAGTAGGGACAGTAGGTATAGTAGAGACAGTAGGTATAGTAGGGACAGTAGCTATAGTAGAGACAGTAGGTATATTAGGGACAGTAGGTATAATGGAGACAGTAGGTATAGTAGAGACAGTAGGTATAGTAGGGACAGTAGGTATAGTAGAGACAGTAGGTATAGCAGGGACAGTAGATATAGTAGAGACAGTAGGTCTAGTAGGGACATTAGATATAGTAGAGCCAGTAGGTATAGTAGAGACAGTAGGTATAGTAGAGACAGTAGGTATAGTAGGGACAGTAGGTATAGTAGTGACAGTAGGTATAGTAGAGACAGTAGGTATAGTAGGGACAGTAGAATCAGTAGGTATAGTAGAGACAGTAGGTATAGTAGGGACAGTAGGTATAATAGAGACAGTAGGTATAGTAGAGACAGTAGGGACAGTAGGTATATTAGAGACAGTAGGTATAGTAGGGACAGTAGGTATAATAGAGACAGTAGGTATAGTAGAGACAGTAGGTATAGTAGGGACAGTAGGTATAGTAGAGACAGTAGGTATAGTAGGTATAGTAGAGACAGTAGGTATAGCAGGTATAGTAGAAGCAGTAGGGATAGTAGAGACAGTAGGTATAGTAGAGACAGTAGGTATATTAGAGACAGTAGGTATAGTAGAGACAGTTGTTATATTAGAGACAGTAGGTATAGTAGAGACAGTAGCTATAGTAGAGACAGTAGGTATATTAGAGACAGTAGGTATAGTAGAGACAGTAGGTATATTAGAGACAGTAGGTATAGTAGGGACATTAGGTATAATAGAGACAGTAGGTATAGTAGAGACAGTAGGGATAGTAGGGACAGTAGGTATAGTAGAGACAGTAGGTATAGTAGGTATAGTAGAGACAGTAGGGATAGTAGAGACAGTAGGTATATTAGAGACAGTAGGTATAGTAGGGACAGTACGTATAGTAAGGACAGTAGGTATTGTAGAGACAGTAGGTATAGTAGGGACAGTAGGTATAATAGAGACAGTAGGTATAGTAGAGACAGTAGGTATAGTAGGGACAGTAGGTATAGTAGAGACAGTAGGTATAGTAGGGACAGTAGCTATAGTAGAGACAGTAGGTATATTAGGGACAGTAGGTATAATGGAGACAGTAGGTATAGTAGAGACAGTAGGTATAGTAGGGACAGTAGGTATAGTAGAGACAGTAGGTATAGCAGGGACAGTAGATATAGTAGAGACAGTAGGTCTAGTAGGGACATTAGATATAGTAGAGACAGTAGGTATAGTAGAGACAGTAGGTATAGTAGAGACAGTAGGTATAGTAGGGACAGTAGGTATAGTAGGGACAGTAGGTATAGTAGAGACAGTAGGTATAGTAGGGACAGTAGAATCAGTAGGTATAGTAGAGACAGTAGGTATAGTAGAGACTGTAGGTATAGTAGAGACAGTAGGTATAGTAGGGACAGTAGAGACTGTAGGTATAGTAGGGACAGTAGGTATAGTAGGGACTGCAGGTACAGTAGAGACAGTAGGTATAGTAGGGACAGTAGGTATAGTAGGGACAGTAGGGACAGTAGGTATAGTAGGGACAGTAGGTATAGTAGGGACATTAGGGACAGTAGGTATAGTAGGGACAGTAGGTATAGTAGGGACAGTTGGGACAGTAGGTACAGTAGGGACAGTAGGTATAGTAGGGACAGTAGGTATAGTAGAGACAGTAGGTATAGTATAGACAGTAGGTATGGTAGGGACAGTAGGGACAGTAGGTATAGTAGGGACAGTAGGTATAGTAGGGACAGTAGGGACAGTAGGTACAGTAGAGACAGTAGGTATAGTAGGGACCGTAGGGACAGTAGGTATAGTAGAGACAGTAGGTATAGTAGGGACAGTAGAGACTGTAGGTATAGTAGGGACAGTAAGTATAATAGGGACTGCAGGTATAGTAGAGACAGTAGGTGTGTGGGGTTATATCCTTCCTGTTTGGCCCTGTCCGGGGGTGTCCTCAGATGGGGCCACAGTGTCTGCTGACCCCTCCTGTCTCAGCCTCCAGTATTTATGCTGCAGTAGTTTATGTGTCGGGGGGCTAGGGTCAGTTTGTTATATCTGGAGTACTTCTCCTGTCCTATTCGGTGTCCTGTGTGAATCTAAGTGTGCGTTCTCTAATTCTCTCCTTCTCTCTTTCTTTCTCTCTCTCTGAGGACCTGAGCCCTAGGACCATGCCCCAGGACTACCTGACATGATGACTCCTTGCTGTCCCCAGTCCACATGGCCGTGCTGCTGCTCCAGTTTCAACTGTTCTGCCTTATTATTATTCGACCATGCTGGTCATTTATGAACATTTGAACATCTTGGCCATGTTCTGTTATAATCTCCACCCGGCACAGCCAGAAGAGGACTGGCCACCCCACATAGCCTGGTTCCTCTCTAGGTTTCTTCCTAGGTTTTGGCCTTTCTAGGGAGATTTTCCTAGCCACCGTGCTTCTACACCTGCATTGCTTGCAATTTGGGGTTTTAGGCTGGGTTTCTGTACAGCACTTTGAGATATCAGCTGATGTACGAAGGGCTATATAAATAAATTGGATTTGATTTGATTTGAGTAGGTATAGTAGGGACAGTAGGTATAGTAGAGACAGTATGTATAGTAGGGAGAGTAGGTATACTAGGGACATATCTTTACCATGGTAGATTAATATATTTCAGTGAATGACATCACTGACATAGTTCTGTTTGAGCATGATGTATGCGGTCACACAAATACGTGCATGAACACACACACACACATACATGCACACACACACACACAAACACACACACACACATACACGCACACACACATACACGCACACATACACACACAAACACACACACACACATACACGCACACACACACACATACACGCACACACACACACAAACACGCACACACACATGCGCACACACACGCATGCACACACACACACACACAAACACGCACACATACACGCACACACACACACAAACACACACACACACATACACGCACACACACATACACGCACACACACACACAAACACACACACACACATACACGCACACACACACACATACACGCACACACACACACAAACACGCACACACACATGCGCACACACACGCATGCACACACACACACACACGCACACACACACGCACACAAACACACACATGCACACACACACGCGTGTACACACACACGCACACACCCACAGACTTACACACACTTACGCACGCACACAGAAACACACAGGTACGCACTTACACAAAATCTCTAAACCAGGAGGTATTCAACCATTATGCCACGAGGTTCGGAGCCTGCAGTTTTTTTGTCCTACCTGATCATTAGTTGCACCCACCTGGTGTCCCAGGTCTAAATCCGTCCCTGATTAGAGGGGAACAATGAAAAAAAGCAGTGGAACTGGCTTGGAGGTCCAGAATTGAGTTTGAGGGCTGCCCCCCCCCCATTGAGGAAGAGTGGAATTACAGAGTTAGCTAAAGCGCTTCCTACATGAATAATAACAGTGTTTTGTTAGTGTATTAACCCCCAGAGACTAAGTGAGAGCGGTAAATAATCCCAGTCCAATTAGTGCGCTGTCGGACAGAGCAGACAGAGGAGACAGCGCCCCCCAGGGGACTGGGAGGCTAATGACCTGAGGTGCTGCTGGAAGCATATTAGATAAATAAATACCCACGTCAAACTGTCTACTTCACATCTTAGCTACCAGGTCTGCTATTAGCTACAACCTGAGGTGCAGTCAGGGCCTAAACTAACTTTTCAAGCATTGAAAAACAACCTAGCTTGTGGACAAAACAATGCAAATAGAAACACGAGGACAAATTCTCACTTATCATCCTAGAGTCAATTGAACCACCGGTGTCAATCTAAGTAAAACAAAAACAATTAAATCCTCATCAAAATCTGTCAGTTTAATTTAGAGATATCTACCTATGTCGTACTTCCGGCATCTGTGGTGAAAGTTGTTAGCTAGAGCTAGAGTTTGTCAGACCATGAAGTCGTTCTTCTGACGAAAACATGTGTGGCGTCCAAACGGTTGGATCTACAAACTATGGAAAGGGGAGAACCTCACGAAACACGATGGTGGTCTTTGTTTTGCTCTACGACCCTCACAAGTGTCCGGGGACCCGTCTGAAGTCGGTACCGACGGTGTGCAAACTTCTGTAGCTTCCGGCTACAAATGAATGTTACGCCACCGTGGAAAGGTGAGATTCTGACGGACACGATGGCGTTCTTCGTTTTACACTTTGACCCCCGTCACGGGACTCATCTGAAAGTAACCGGTTTAAAAAAATGAATGGAAGTATGAAGGTAGTTTTGTGCCTTTTTGGGGTTAAATATGTGTAAAAAAATATATATCTCCTCGATATAGGACAGACACTTCAAAACCTTGTTTTGTTATGCGTGGTGTCATGACGTTGGCCTGGGGGTAGGTTGAAGACAGTCATAAATACCTCTTCCCCCCCTTTTTCCTCTCTCTACCCTACTGATGTGAAATTTGAAAACCCTTGGTTAACATAGAGATTCTGGGAACATCAGAAGGTGGGGGGAAATTAACTATATTCTGGTAATCCGACCAATTGAACATATGTGGTGGTACTTAATGAATATGATGACAGTTCGGTTGTAATCTGAGACAATCTCATCAATGATAAGATGACATAAACTCTACAGTGGAAAGTCTACACATCAGAGTTATCGGATTCACATGGAATTGTTGTTCAATTTAAATGTTTGAATATGAGGTTATTTGTGATGGGATGAAATGTGATTTTAGCTTCTAAAATGTGAGATTTGTGTTTCCATAAGATAAGGCTCTGCTCAATCAGTGGCCCGCCCCTGTGAAGGGACATGGGCTATAAAACTTTTCAAACACGCCCTCCTCTGCCTTCCTATATAAAGCCTTGACGACAATATAACCTCCTGTTCCGAGGATGTGAGGACGACGGTCTGATGTCAGAATGGTTCAGATAATAACTACAGAACGAAGCCAACATCAGCGTGAGCTTTGGTTGCGAATGGTATGAACTTTGAACTTTTATTCACTACAGAAGTCATACCTCCTCGCCGTTGAGTTAGCAACAGCAGCTGCAAATGCAGGTTAGGAAGGAACAGACAGAGTATCCCGTCTTCCACACAACGACGTTACGACAACGTATTTAATATACCAGCAGAGACATTCTTTAAAGTACAAAGGACTCGGTTTGGCAACACGGCCTTCCATCTACCACCAACCTGCCGAAGCGCAGCTCAGAGTAAATGTTTATTGCATTTTCCTTTTCCAAATGGGCGGTAATTTAGAATGCATAAGATACTGTATTTACGATAGCACAGCTTCGCCCTTTGTTCCTCAGTCTTCCCGCTCTTTCACCCAAACCCAGCCCCTTTTCTTTTGTGTAACAAGCTGTCATATCTGTTCCGCCCGCTAGGGACGTTTTCCTTTATGACGTAATTTGTAATCAAGTTATGATTTAATTATGTGTAATTCTCTGTGATTAGTTAGGTATTTAGTAAATAAATAATTAAACCCAATTTTGAATTGCTGATTCAACTTGCTAGCCAGGGTTCGTTCAGATAACCAAGAATTTACAACTTTCAGATGAGACTGAAATAAGATGACGATTAATATTGACTGCTATTGATGACAATATTACTAGGTCTTTAAGAGTTTATTCGGAAGATAACAGCTCTATAAATGTTATTTTGTGGTGCCCCGACTCTCTAGTTAATTACATTTACATGATTAGCTCAATCAGGTAATATGAACCTCTGTCAGCTACGGGGCACTATTTTTATGTTTGGAAAAATAACGTTCCCAAAGTAAACGGCCTATTTCTCAGGCACAGATGCAAGAATATGCATATAAACAAAATATTAGGATAGAAAACACTCTAAAGTATCCAAAACTGTCAAAATATTGTCTGTGAGTATAACAGAACTGATATTGCAGGCGAAAACCTGAGGAAAATCAAAACAGGAATTGGCTTCTATTTTGAAAGCTCCATGTTCCATAGCCTGCTTTCGCTCCATTTGAAGAGATATCAACCAGATTCAGTTTCCTACGGCTTCCTCGAGGTGTCAACAGTCTTTAGACAGAGTTTCAGGCTTTAATTTTGAAAAATGAGCGAGAAAGATAATATCGCGTCAGGTGTTCTCATGAGTTTTGCTTGCGTAACACAGTGGGGCAGCCATTGTCTCTCCCTCTCCTACTGAAAAAGACTGTGCCGGTTGATATATTATCGATTATATATTTTAAAAACAACCTAAGGATTGATTATAAAAAACGTTTGACATGTTTCTGTGGACATTACGGATACTATTTGGCGTCTGCGTCGTCGTGACAGCTCGAGCGTGTGGATTTCTGAACATAACGCGCCAAAATAACGGAGGTATTTTGGATATAAAAATAATCTCAGTTATGGTCCTATGAACCATGTCACTAATGGTCCTGTGGTGAAGCATAACCACTAAGTCTACAGTTAACCAGTAAGTCTACAGTTAACCACTAGTCTACAGTTAACCACTAGTCTACAGTTAACCACTAGTCTACAGTTAACCACTAAGTCTACAGTTAACCACTAGTCTATAGTTAACCACTAATCTACAGTTAACCACTAGTCTACAGTTAACCACTAGTCTACAGTTAACCACTAAGTCTACAGTTAACCAGTAAGTCTACAGTTAACCACTAGTCTACAGTTAACCACTAGTCTACAGCTAACCACTAGTCTACAGTTAACCACTAGTCTACAGTTAACCACTAGTCTATAGTTAACCACTAGTCTACAGTTAACCACTAGTCTACAGTTAACCACTAGTCTACAGTTAACCACTAAGTCTACAGTTAACCACTAGTCTACAGTTAACCACTAGTCTACAGTTAACCACTAGTCTACAGTTAACCACTAAGTCTACAGTTAACCACTAGTCTACAGTTAACCACTAGTCTATAGTTAACCACTAGTCTATAGTTAACCACTAATCTACAGTTAACCACTAGTCTACAGTTAACCACTAGTCTACAGTTAACCACTAGTCTACAGTTAACCACTAGTCTACAGTTAACCACTAAGTCTACAGTTAACCACTAAGTCTACAGTTAACCACTAGTCTACAGTTAACCACTAAGTCTACAGTTAACCACTAAGTCTACAGATAACCACTAGTATATAGTTAACCACTAGTCTACAGTTAACCACTAAGTCTACAGTTAACCACTAGTCTATAGTTAACCACTGGTTATCAGTTAACCACTAGTCTACAGTTAACCACTAGTCTACAGTTAACCACTAAGTCTACAGTTAACCACTAGTCTACAGTTAACCACTAGTCTACAGTTAACCACTAGTCTACAGTTAACCAGTTGTATGAACTCCATACTCTCTGTGTGTGCCTAATGGCACCCTACTCCCTACATAGTGCATTACTTTTGACTACAGCCCAGGCTCTAGTAGTGCGCTATAGGGAATAGTATGCTATTTTGAACGCAGAAACACATTGTGAGGTTTTGTAGTTTGATGGTGACCAGTGCATTTTCTCAACATCCTAACCATTCGGGACATCTTTGTATATGTGTGTGTGTGTGTGTTGGCCCGACCACCTATTGTCATCTGGTGTTAGTTACGTTAACCAACCCCAACCTCAGATAAATGAATGCAAAGAATGTAGGATGGAGCATTCTGTTTCAATCTTTACACTATTGACTTTGATTTTCATTATAGTCAATGAATGTAATGGTGTGTCAGAATGAGTTATTAACGGTGTTGGTTTACACACTAAAAGGCTGTAGAGTCGCACTGTGATGTCACCACATTGAAAGCTGGGCATTCCTCGGTGTTTATAGGCTGACTGCCTCATGTGTGGATCGGACCTGAGCGCTTCAGGACTATACCTTGCCCCTCTCTGGGGGGTTAGACACTCCAAAACAGAATTATGTGGATTACTTTGTGGTTTATGGGTCTGATTCAGGTTTCCCATGTGTGTGGGGTAGGGTTACGACCTTGCAACATAGACAGGGCATTAGGGTTTAATCTCAGACCGTCAAAAACAGACAGGGTGTTAAGGTTTCACCTCAGACCCTCCAACAAAGACGAGGCTGTCTGTCTGTCTGAGGCCACTTGCCAATACATATAGCAAGGCTATGGTCATTGAGTCTGTACATAGTCAAAGCTTTCCTTAAGTTTGGGTCAGTCACAGTGGTCAGGTATTCTGCCACTGTGTAGTCTCTGTTTAGGGCCAAATAGCATTCTAGTTTGCTCTGTTTTATTGTAAATTCTTTCCAATGTGTCAGGTAATTATCTTTTTGTTTTCTCATGATTTGGTTGGATCTAATTGTGCTGTTGTCCTGGGCCTCTGTGGGGTCTGGTTGTGTTTGTGAACAGAGCCCCAGCCTGCTTGTCTGTGGCTTTGTTGTGGAAGGTTTGGTAATCGCTTCCTTTTAGGTGGTTGTAGAATTTAAGATCTTTCACAGCTTTGTGGAAGTTACCTGTGGCGCTGATGTTTAGGCCAAGGTATGTATAGTTTTTTGTGTGCTCTAGGGCAACAGTGTCTAGATGGAATATGTATTTGTGGTCCTGGTGACTGGACCTTTTTTGGAACACTGTCAGGGACCAGGTTTGACAGAATCTGTGCAGAAGATCTAGGTGCTGCTGTAGGCCCTCCTTGGTAGGGGACAAAAGCACCAGCTCATCAGCAAACAGTAGACATTTGACTTCGGATTCTAGTAGGGTGAGGCCGGGTGCTGCAGACATTTCTAGTGCCCGCGTCAATTCGTTGATATATATGTTGAAGAGGGTGGGGCTTAAGCAGCATCCCTGTCTCACCCCACGGCCCTGTGGGAAGAAATGTGAGTGTTTTTTTCCTATTTTAACTGCACACTTGTTGTTTGTGTGCATGCATTTTATAATGTCATATGTTTTTCCTTCAACACCACTTTCCATCAGTTTGTATAGCAGACCCTCGTGCCAAATTGAGTCGACGGCCTTTGAGGAAATGTACGAGTCTGCTGTCAATGATAATTCAGAGGATTTTCCCAAGGTTACTGTTAACGCATATTCCACGGTAGTTATTGGGATCAAATTTGTCTCCACTTTTGGGGATTGGGGTGATCAGTACTTGGTTCCAAATATTGGAGAAGATGTCAGAGTTGAGGAGGATGTTAAAGAGTTTTAGTATAGCCAATTGGAATTTGTTGTCTGTATATTTGATCATTTCATTGAGGATACCATCAACACCACAGGCCTTTTTGGATTGGAGGGTTTTTATTTTGTCCTGTAGTTCATTCAATGTAATTGGAGAATCCAGTGATTTCTCTCTCTGTCTCTCTCTGTCTCTCTCTCTCTCCCTCTCTCATACTTAAAAGGGTTCAAGCGTTCAAATAAAAATGGTTCTATGCTTAATCGATCAGCCTCTCATTCATAAACCCCCAATTAACATGCGTTCCTCATAACACTCTCTCGCTCAGCAGACCAGTGGGGGCAATTCATCTCACAGCTTCACTGATGAAAGAACTGGTCTAAATCACACACAGAAACGGAAGAGGGGGACATGGGCTAGACTAGACACCACAGTAACGACCAGGGCTGGACTAGACACCACAGTAAGGAAGGGGACAAGGCCTGGACTAGACACAACAGTAACGACTAGGGCTGGACTAGACACCACAGTAAGTAAGGGGACCAGGGCTGGACTAGACACCACAGTAAGGAAGGGGCCCAGGGCTGGACTAGACACCACAGTAAGGTCCAGGGCTGGACTAGACACCACAGTAAGGACCAGGGCTGAACTAGACACCACAGTAAGGACCAGGGATGGACTAGATACCACAGTAAGGACCAGGGCTGGACTAGACACCACAGTAAGGACCAGGTCTGGACTAGACACCACAGTAAGGAAGGGGGACCAGGGCTGGACTAGACACCACAGTAAGGACCAGGTCTGGACTAGACACCACAGTAAGGAAGGGGGACAAGGGCAGGACTAGACACCACAGTAAGGAAGGGGACCAGGGCTGGACTAGACACCACAGTAAGAACCAGGGCTGGACTAGACACCACAGTAAGGACCAGGGCTGTTCTAGACACCACAGTAAGGAAAGGGACCAGGGCTGGACTAGACACCACAGTAAGGAAGGGGACCAGGGCTGGACTAGACAACACAGTAAGGAAGGGGACCAGGGCTGGAATAGACACCACAGTAAGGTCCAGGGCTGGAGTAGACACCACAGTAAGGACCTGGGCTGGAATAGACACCACAGCAAGTACTAGGGCTGGACTAGACACCACAGTAAGGACCAGGTCTGGACTAGACACCACAGTAAGGAAGAGGGACCAGGGCTGGACTAGACACCACAGTAAGGACCATGTTTGGACTAGACACCACAGTAAGGAAGGGGGACCAGGGCAGGACTAGACACCACAGTAAGGACCAGGGCTGGAATAGACACCACAGTAAGGAAGGGGGACCAGGGATGGACTAGACACCAAAGTAAGGACCAGGGCTGGACTAGACACCACAGTAAGGACCAGGGCTGGACTAGACACCACAGTAAGGAAAGGGACCAGGGCTGGACTAGACACCACAGTAAGGAAGGGGACCAGGGCTGGACTAGACAACACAGTAAGGAAGGGGACCAGGGCTGGAATAGACACCACAGTAATGACCAGGGCTGGACTAGACACCACAGTAAGGAAGGGGACAAGGCCTGGACTAGACACCACAGTAACAACTAGGGCTGGACAAGAAACCACAGTAAGGAAGGGGACCAGGGCTGGACTAGACACCACAGTAAGGAAGGGGACCAGGGCTGGACTAGACACCACAGTAAGGTCCAGGGCTGGACTAGACACCACAGTAAGGACCAGGGCTGAACTAGACACCACAGTAAGGACCATGGATGGACTGGATACCACAGTAAGGACCAGGGCTGGACTAGACACCACAGTAAGGACCAGGTCTGGACTAGACACCACAGTAAGGAAGGGGGACCAGGGCTGGACTAGACACCACAGTAAGGACCAGGTCTGGACTAGACACCACAGTAAGGAAGGGGGACCAGGGCAGGACTAGACACCACAGTAAGGAAGGGGACCAGGGCTGGACTAGACACCACAGTAAGGACCAGGACTGGACTAGACACCAGAGTAAGGAAGGGGGACCAGGGCTGGACTAGACACCACATTAAGGACCAGGGTTGGACTAGACACCACAGTAAGGAAGGGGGACCAGGGATGGACTAGACACCAAAGTAAGGACCAGGGCTGGACTAGACACCACAGTAAGGACCAGGGCTGGACTAGACACCACGGTAAGGAAGGGTGACCAGGGATGGACTAGACACGAAAGTAAGGACCAGGGCTGGACTAGACACCATAGTAAGGACCAGGGCTGGACTAGACACCACAGTAAGGAAGGGGACCAGGGCTGGACTAGACACCACAGTAAGGACCAGGGCTGGACTAGACACCACAGTAAGGACCAGGGCTGGATTAGACACCACAGTAAGGACCAGGACTGGACTAGACAATACATTAAGGAGGGGGACCAGGGCTGGACTAGACACCACAGTAAGGACCAGGGCTGGACTAGACACCACAGTAAGGACCAGGTCTGGACTAGACACCACAGTAAAGAAGGGGGACCAGGGCAGGACTAGACACCACAGTAAGGAAGGGGACCAGGGCTGGACTTGACACCACAGTAAGAACCAGGGCTGGACTAGACACCACAGTAAGGACCAGGGCTGGACTAGACACCACAGTAAGGACCAGGGCTGTTCTAGACACCACAGTAATGAAAGGGACCAGGGCTGGACTAGACACCACAGTAAGGAAGGGGACCAGGGCTGGACTAGACAACACAGTAAGGAAGGGGACCAGGGCTGGAATAGACACCACAGTAAGGTCCAGGGCTGGACTAGACACCACAGTAAGGACCAGGGCTGGACTAGACACCACAGTAAGGACCTGGGCTGGATTAGACATCACAGCAAGGACTAGGGCTGGACTAGACACCACAGTAAGGACCAGGTCTGGACTAGACACCACAGTAAGGAAGGGGGACCAGGGCTGGACTAGACACCACAGTAAGGACCATGTCTGGACTAGACACCACAGTAAGGAAGGGGGACCAGGGCAGGACTAGACACCACAGTAAGGAAGGGGACCAGGGCTGGACTAGACACCTCAGTAAGGACCAGGGCTGGACTAGACACCAGAGTAAGGAAGGGGGACCAGGGCTGGACTAGACACCACAGTAAGGAACAGGGTTGGGCTAGACACCACAGTAAGGAAGGGGGACCAGGGATGGACTAGACACCAAAGTAAGGACCAGGGCTGGACTAGACACCACAGTAAGGACCAGGGCTGGACTAGACACCACAGTAAGGAAGGGGGACCAGGGATGGACTAGACACAAAAGTAAGGACCAAGGCTGGACTAGACACCATAGTAAGGACCAGGGCTGGACTAGACACCACAGTAAGGAAGGGGACCAGGGCTGGACTAGACACCACAGTAAGGACCAGGGATGGACTAGACACCACAGTAAGGACCAGGGCTGGATTAGACACCACAGTAAGGACCAGGACTGGACTAGACAATACATTAAGGAGGGGGACCAGGGCTGGACTAGACACCACAGTAAGGACCAGGGCTGGACTAGACACCACAGTAAGGACCAGGTCTGGACTAGACACCACAGTAAAGAAGGGGGACCAGGGCTTGACTAGACACCACAGTAAGGAAGGGGACCAGGGCTGGACTTGACACCACAGTAAGAACCAGGGCTGGACTAGACACCACAGTAAGGACCAGGGCTGGACTAGACACCACAGTAAGGACCAGGGCTGTTCTAGACACCACAGTAATGAAAGGGACCAGGGCTGGACTAGACACCACAGTAAGGAAGGGGACCAGGGCTGGACTAGACAACACAGTAAGGAAGGGGACCAGGGCTGGAATAGACACCACAGTAAGGTCCAGGGCTGGACTAGACACCACAGTAAGGACCATGTCTGGACTAGACACCACAGTAAGGAAGGGGGACCAGGGCAGGACTAGACACCACAGTAAGGAAGGGGACCAGGGCTGGACTAGACACCTCAGTAAGGACCAGGGCTGGACTAGACACCAGAGTAAGGAAGGGGGACCAGGGCTGGACTAGACACCACAGTAAGGAACAGGGTTGGACTAGACACCACAGTAAGGAAGGGGGACCAGGGATGGACTAGACACCAAAGTAAGGACCAGGGCTGGACTAGACACCACAGTAAGGACCAGGGCTGGACTAGACACCACAGTAAGGAAGGGGGACCAGGGATGGAATAGACACGAAAGTAAGGACCAAGGCTGGACTAGACACCATAGTAAGGACCAGGGCTGGACTAGACACCACAGTAAGGAAGGGGACCAGGGCTGGACTAGACACCACAGTAAGGACCAGGGATGGACTAGACACCACAGTAAGGACCAGGGCTGGATTAGACACCACAGTAAGGACCAGGACTGGACTAGACAATACATTAAGGAGGGGGACCAGGGCTGGACTAGACACCACAGTAAGGAACAGGGCTGGACTAGACACCACAGTAAGGACCAGGGCTGGACTAGACACCACAGTAAGGACCAGGGCTGTTCTAGACACCACAGTAATGAAAGGGACCAGGGCTGGACTAGACACCACAGTAAGGAAGGGGACCAGGGCTGGACTAGACAACACAGTAAGGAAGGGGACCAGGGCTGGAATAGACACCACAGTAAGGTCCAGGGCTGGACTAGACACCACAGTAAGGACCAGGGCTGGACTAGACACCACAGTAAGGACCTGGGCTGGATTAGACATCACAGCAAGGACTAGGGCTGGACTAGACACCACAGTAAGGACCAGGTCTGGACTAGACACCACAGTAAGGAAGGGGGACCAGGGCTGGACTAGACACCACAGTAAGGACCATGTCTGGACTAGACACCACAGTAAGGAAGGGGGACCAGGGCAGGACTAGACACCACAGTAAGGAAGGGGACCAGGGCTGGACTAGACACCACAGTAAGGAAGGGGACCAAGGCTGGAATAGACACCACAGTAAGGTCCAGGGCTGGACTAGACACCACAGTAAGGACCAGGGCTGGAATAGACACCACAGTAAGGACCATGCTTGGACTAGACACCACAGTAAGGAAGGGGACAAGGCCTGGACTAGACACCACAGTAATGACTAGGGCTGGACTAGACACCACAGTAAGGAAGGGGACCAGAGCTGGACTAGACACCACAGTAAGGAAGGGGACCAGGGCTGGACTAGACACCACAGTAAGGTCCAGGGCTGGACTAGACACCACAGTAAGGACCAGGGCTGAACTAGACACCACAGTAAGGACCAGGGATGGACTAGATACCACAGTAAGGACCAGGGCTGGACTAGACACCACAGTAAGGACCAGGGCTGAACTAGACACCACAGTAAGGACCAGGGATGGACTAGATACCACAGTAAGTACCAGGGCTGTTCTAGACACCACAGTAAGGAAAGGGACCAGGGCTGGCCTAGAAACCACAGTAAGGAAGGGGATCAGGGCTGGACTAGACACCACAGTAAGGAAGCGGACCAGGGCTGGACTAGACACCACAGTAAGGAAGGGGACCGAGGCTGGAATAGACACCACAGTAAGGTCCAGGGCTGGACTAGACACCACAGTAAGGACCAGGGCTGGAATAGACACCACAGCAAGGACTAGGGCTGGACTAGACACCACAGTAAGGACCAGGTCTGGACTAGACACCACAGTAAGGAAGGGGGACCAGGGCTGGACTAGACACCACAGTAAGGACCAGGGCTGGACTAGACACCACAGTAAGGAAGGGGGACCAGGGATGGACTAGACACCAAAGTAAGGACCAGGGCGGGACTAGACACCACAGTAAGGACCAGGGCTGTACTAGACACCACAGTAAGGAAGGGGGACCAGGGATGGACTAGACACCAAAGTAAGGACCAGGGCTGGACTAGACACCACAGTAAGGACCAGGGCTGGACTAGACACCACAGTAAGGAAGGGGACCAGGGCTGGACTAGACACCACAGTAAGGACCAGGACTGGATTAGACACCACAGTAAGGACCAGGACTGGACTAAACAACACAGTAAGGAGGGGGGGCAGGGCTGGACTAGACACCACAGTAAGGACCAGGGCTGGACTAGACACCACAGTAAGGACTAGGGCTTGACTAGACACCACAGTAAGGACCAGGGCTGGACTAGACACCACAGTAAGGACCAGGACTGGACTAGACACCACAATAAGGACCAGGGCTGGACTAGACACTACAGTAAAGACCAGGGCTGGACTAGACACCACAGTAAGGAAGGGGGAGAAGGGCTGGACTAGACACCACAGTAAGGACCAGGGCTGGACTAGACACGACAGTAAGGACCAGGGCTGGACTAGACACCACAGTAAAGACCAGGGCTGGACTAGACACCACAGTAAGGAAGGGGGAGAAGGGCTGGGCTAGACACCACAGTAAGGACCAGGGCTGGACTAGACACCACGGTAAGGACCAGGGCTGGACTAGACACCACAGTAAGGACCAGGGCTGGACTAGATACCACAGTAAGGAAGGGGGACCAGGGCATCCCTCTTGTGTGTCGTTACTGTAGCCTGGGGATACACATCAGACCTCTCTATCAAACCTCTATCCCTCCTTTCACTCTATCGCTCCCTATATCCTTCCCTCTATCTCTCCCTTCTCTATATATAGAGAGACCCTCTTCAACATACTGTATGTGTCAATGAATTTGCAAAGACTAGAACAGTCTGCAGCACCCGGCCTCACCCTACTAGAATCTGAAGTCAAATGTCTACTGTCCGCTGATGATCTGGTGCTTCTGTCCCCAACCAAAGAGGGCAGCACAGCAGCACCTAGATCCTCTGCACAGATTCTGTCAGACCTGGACCCTGACAGTAAATCTCAGTAAGACCAAAATAATGGTGTTCCAAAAAAGGACCAATTGTTGAGACGACAAATACAAATTCCATCTAGACACCGTTGCCCTAGAGCACACAAAAAAACTATACATACCTCGACCTAAACATCAGCACCACAGGTAACTGATTTTGATCGCTAACGTCTACTTTCCTTTCAGGTGAGATCACATGACCAGAAATAGGTTGGGGGAGTGAACTCAGCAGGGACTGGGAGTAGCAGTAGGCCAGGAGAAACAACACCTCCAACATAGTGCACATTAGCAGGGACTGGGAGTAGCAGTAGGCCAGGAGAAACAACACCTCCAACATAGTGCACATTAGCAGGGACTGGGAGTAGCAGTAGGCCAGGAGAAACAACACATCCAACATAGGGCACATTAGCAGGGACTGGGAGTAGCAGTAGGCCAGGAGAAACAACACATCCAACATAGGGCACATCAGCAGTAGACCTGGCCATTAGAGAGAATCCTTTGCCCAAGAGACTCAATCAGAGGCCAGGGAGACCTCAGAGAGCCAATCAGATCAACTGACCGCCTCTGAGACCCAATCAGATGACCGGGGAGACCTCAGAGAGCCAATCAGATCAACTGACCACCTCTGAGACCCAATCAGATGACCGGGGAGACCTCAGTTCCCTCCCTCAGACCACACAGACAACATCAGACCCTGGCTCTCGAGGGGAAAATTAAGGATCAGCACAATTTAAGAAACAAATAACTATTTCTTATTGCATAGTGCCTCATAGAGAGAAAATGAAGCACTGCCTTGACATGATTTACTTCTTATCAAACTGGAGAGCTGGAAGATCTGAGTGAAGTTAGGAAGTGGAGATGATAATATTATGATTTTGAAAGATGTAGAGATTTGATTTTTATTTGAATCTCTTTTAGTCCTCATTTGGAATAATCTTCCAAGAGTCCTAACACACACAGAGAGAGAGAGAGAGAGATAGAGAGAGAGAGAGAGGGAGAGAGAAAGAGAGAGAGAGAGAGAGAGGGAGAGAGAAAGAGAGAGAGAGAGAGAGATAGACAGAGAGAGAGAGAGGGACAGAGAGCAAACAAGCTATCATAGTCCAAACACACCAAGACAGTTGTGAAGGAGGGCACGACAACACCTTTTCCCCCTCAGACTGAAAAGATTTGGCATGGGATCTCAGCTCCTCAAAAAGTTCTAGAGCTGCACCATCGAGAGCATCCTGACTGGTTATATCACCGCCTGGTATTGAAACTGCTCGGCATCCGACCATAAGGCTCTACAGAGTATAGTGGGTACAGCCCAGTACATCACTGGGGCCAAGCTTCCTGCCATCCAGGACTTCTATACCAGGCGGTGTCAGAGGAAAGCCCAAAAAATGGTCAAAGACTCCAGTCACCCAAGTCCTAGACTGATCTCTCTGCTAGCGCACGGCAAGCGATACCGGAGCGCCAAGTCTAGGTCCAAAATTCTCCTTAACAGCTTCTACCCACAAGCCATAAGACCGCTGAACAATTAATGAAATGGCTACCAGATTATTTACATTGACCCCCCCGCACATTGACTCGGTACCTGTACCCCCTGTATATAGCCTCCACATTGACTCTGTACCGTAATACCCTGTAAATAGCCTCCAGATTGACTCTGTACCGTAATACCCTGTATATAGCCTCCACATTGACTCTGTACCGTAATACCCTGTAAATAGCCTCCACATTGACTCTGTACCGTAATACCCTGTAAATAGCCTCCAGATTGACTCTGTACCGTAATACCCTGTATATAGCCTCCACATTGACTCTGTACCGTAATACCCTGTATATAGCCTCCACATTGACTCTGTACCGTAATACCTTGTATATAGCCTCCACATTGACTCTGCACCGTAATACCCTGTATATAGCCTCCACATTGACTCTGTACCAGTACCCCCTGTAAATAGCTTAGATATTGTTATTTTATTGTGTTTCTTTTTATTTATTTTTTTACTTTAGTTTATCTAATAATAATCTAATGTTTCCTTAACTCTATTTCTTGAACTGCATTGTTGGTTAAGAGCTCGTAAGCATTTCACGGTAAGAATACCTGTTGTATTTGGCACGTGTGACAAATAACGTTTTAATTTGAAGATCAGAGAGGGAAGAGAGAGAGAGAGAGAGAGAGAGAGAGAGAGAGAGAGAGAGAGAGAGAGAGAGAGAGAGAGAGAGAGAGAGAGAGAGAGAGAGGGAGAGAGGGAGAGAGAGAGAGAGAGAGAGAGAGAGAGAGAGAGAGAGAGAAATAGAGGGAAGAGAGACAGAGAGAGAAATAGAGGGAAGAGAGACAGAGAGAGAAAGAGAGAGAGAGAGAGAGAGAGAGAGAGAGAGGGAGAGAGAAATAGAGGGAAGAGAGACAGAGAGAGAAATAGAGGGAAGAGAGAGAGAGAGAGAGAGAGAGAGAGAGAGAGAGAGAGAGAGAGAGAGAAATAGAGGGAAGAGAGACAGAGAGAGAAATAGAGGGAAGAGAGACAGAGAGAGGAGAGAGAGAGAGAGAGAGAGAGAGGGGAGAGAGAAATAGAGGGAAGAGAGACAGAGAGAGAAATAGAGGGAAGAGAGACAGAGAGAGAAAGAGAGAGAGAGAGAGAGAGAGAGAGAGAGAGAGAGAGAGAGAGAGAGAGAGAGAGAGAGAGAGAGAGAGAGAGAGAGAGAGAGAGAGAGAGAGAGAGAGAGAGAGAGAGAGAGTTGCGTGTCACTACTTCACAGGAGAGACATTTGAAAGTATACTTTTTATTTTATTTTTATCTAAATGTGTTTTTTGGCAGAAATGCCTCACTCCCCCATACACCCTCTCTCCAACATACACCCCCCCCCCATACACCCTCTCTCCAACATATACCCTCCCCCCATACACCCTCTCTCCAACATATACCCTCCCCCCATACACCCTCTCTCCAACATATACCCTCCCCCCATACACCCTCTCTCCAACATACACACCCCCCCCATACACCCTCTCTCCAACATATACCCTCTCCCCCATACACCCTATCTCTCTCTCCCTCCACACCCTCTCTCTCTCTCTCTCCCCCATTCCCCTTCTCTCTCCCATACACCCCCTCTCCCTCCATACACCCCCTCTCCCTCCATACACCCCCTCTCCTCTTCTACATCTCCTTCAGACCTCTCCAGTCATAATGGTACAGAGGTATATATTTTTGCCAGATGGTTCTGCCTGTGATCCATTATTTGTCCTCGTTCTCCTCTTCTCTGTGATGTGATGTGGGGCTAACCTCTAACCTCTAGCTGAGTGATAGAATGGAGGTGGTGGAGGGATGGGGAGGGGGGGGGGGGGTTAGACAGCTGGTGGACAGAGTAGTACATACACATACACACACGCACACACACACACTCAGGGAGGATGTTAGGTTATGTTAGTCAGACCTATCTAATGGTTCAGACAGGTGTCTCCTGCTCTTCAATGTCGGACTAACCCTATAGGGCTCTGGGCAAAAGTAGTGCACTACGTAGGGACTAGATTACCATTTGGGATGCCGGATAGACGCTGTCCTCATTCACAGTTCAGATTCCGTTCTACCGTCTGAAGCTCTTTCATGCGGTCCCAAACCTTCTCCAACCTGGCCTCGGACCAGACAGGAGACTTTGAAGTGGGCAGGGAAAGTATCACAATGTGTCTGAGAAAATCTTCTTTTTAGAAGACCTATGCCTCCACACAGGGGGGAGAGGGCTGTATCCCAAACGGCTTCTTAGTCCAAATAGGGCTCTAGTCAAAAGTAGTGCACTATATAGGGAATAAGGTGCGGTTTGTGACCTACAAGGAGCCACTGTGAAGTTAAACAGAGAACTTCTGTAATGTGTGTGTTTATATATCTCCCTTATTCATATTTTTTTATGAGAATTTAATGAGAATCTCTCTCTCTCTCTCTCGAAGTGCCTAAACTCCACAACAACAGATTCCTAGCGAATGATCTCTGGAGTACTCAACAGAGCTCTGTGACATCATGATCTCTGGAGAACTCAACGTAGCTCTGTGACATAATGATCTCTGGAGTACTCAACAGAGCTCTGTGACATCATGATCTCTGGAGTACTCAACAGAGCTCTGTGACATCATGATCTCTGGAGTACTCAACAGAGCTCTGTGACATCATAATCTCTGCTTGAAGCCAGTTTAAGACCAGTTATAACCAGGCAGCTTACCTGGAGCACTGGTTAGAGGATCTCTGTCAAGTCACCAGACTTTGCTCTAGAACATATGGCTTATGGAGGGATAGAGGAAGGATAGAGGAGGGATAGAGGAAGGATAGAGGGATGAAAGGAGAGAGAGAGAGGGTGTATGGGGGGAGAGAGAGGGAATGGGGCTAAGGACTGTGTACTGAGACGGACAGATATAGAGGGAAGGTAGAAGACCTCTAGAATCAGGGGGGAAGGTAGAGACCTCATAAAGACTTCTGAGATCAGGGGGGAAAGTAGAGACCTCATAAAGACTTCTGAGATCAGGGGGGGACGGTAGAGACATCATAAAGTCCTCTGAGATCACGGGAGGAAGGTAGAGACCTCATAAAGACCTCTAGAATCAGGGGAGGAAGGTAAAGACCCCATAAATACCTATTTGATCAGGGGAGGAAGGTAGAGACCTCATAAAGACCTCTGAGATCAGGGGAGGGAGGTAGAGACCTCATTAAGACCTCTAGGATCAGGGGAGGAAGGTAGAGACCCCATAAAGTCCTCTGAGATCAGGGCAGGAGGTAGAGACCTCATAAAGACCTCTGAGATCAAGGGGGGAAGTTAGAGACCCCATAAAGTCCTCTGAGATCAGGGCAGGAAGGTAGAGACCTCATAAAGACCTCTAGAATCAGGGGGAAGGTAGAGACCTCATTAAGACCTCTAGGATCAGGGGGGGAAGGTAGAGACCTCATTAAGACCTCTAGAATCAGGGGGGAAGATAGAGACCTCATTAAGACCTCTGTTATCAGGGGAGGAAGGTAGAGACCTCATTAAGACCTCTGAGATCAGGGGAGGAAGGTAGAGACCCCATAAAGACAAAACAACAACACCCAGGTTAATGTGGAATGAATACACAAACAGAAAGCAGTGGAACAGGAAGAGGACAAAAGAAACAGAAAACAAAAGAGGTTGAAAAATATAAAGGAAACCAGGAAATGGATGTTTCACACACAGGAGTGTTCTGTCCCACCTCCCTCTGGAATGTTAAGGGAGCGTTCCGGAACACTGAGACAGCTCTAAGAGAGTGTTGGTTAGACATTCTGCCTGGGTTCTGTGTCACACTCCTGTCACCTAGTGAGACAAGGCTTCCTGAAACCCTGGAGGGAGGATGGGAGGGCGGCGGTAGAGGGTGGAGGAGGAATGGCAGGGAGGATGAGAGAAGGGTTGGAAGGTGGAGAATGAGGGTGAGGAGGATAATGGCTGCAGGTAGCCTAGTGGAGTACTCAACAGAGCTCTATGACATCATGCGCGTTGGACTTGTAACCGAAAGGTTGCAAGGTCGAATCCCTGAGCTGGCAAGGTAAACATCTGTTGTTCTGCCCCTGAACAAGGCAGTTAACCCACTGTTCCTAAGCCATCATTGAAAATAAGAATTTGTTCTTAACTGACTTGCCTAGTTAAATAAAGGTAAAATATTTGTAATTTTTTTTTTTAAATGGCATGTTGGAGGTGGAGAAAGGATGGAGTTGGGAGGAGGGGGAGGGAGGTTAGCCTAGTGGAGGGTGTTGGGGAGGGAGGTTAGCCAGGTGGAGGGTGTTGGGGAGGGAGGTTAGCCTAGTGGAGGGTGTTGGAGAGGGAGGTTAGCCTAGTGGAGGGTGTTGGGGAGGGAGGTTAGCCTAGTGGAGGGTGTTGGAGAGGGAGGTTAGCCTAGGGTGTTGGAGAGGGAGGTTAGCCTAGTTGAGGGTGTTGGGGAGGGAGGTTAGCCTAGTGGAGGGTGTTGGAGAGGGAGGTTAGCCTAGTGGAGGGTGTTGGAGAGGGAGGTTAGCCTAGTGGAGGGTGTTGGGGAGGGAGGTTAGCCTAGTGGAGATGGTTGGGGAGGGAGGTTAGCCTAGTGGAGGGTGTTGGGGAGGGAGGTTAGCCTAGTGGAGGGTGTTGGGGAGGGAGGTTAGCCTAGTGGAGGGTGTTGGGGAGGGAGGTTAGCCTAGTGGAGGGTGTTGGGGAGGGAGGTTAGCCTAGTGGAGGGTGTTGGGGAGGGAGGTTAGCCTAGTGGAGGGTGTTGGCGAGGGAGGTTAGCCTAGTGGAGGGTGTTGGGGAGGGAGGTTAGCCTAGTGGAGGGTGTTGGGGAGGGAGGTTAGCCTAGTGGAGATGGTTGCGGAGGGAGGTTAGCCTAGTGGAGGGTGTTGGGGAGGGAGGTTAGCCTAGTGGAGGGTGTTGGAGAGGGAGGTTAGCCTAGTGGAGGGTGTTGGGGAGGGAGGTTAGCCTAGTGGAGATGGTTGGGGAGGGAGGTTAGCCTAGTGGAGGGTGTTGGGGAGGGAGGTTAGCCTAGTGGAGGGTGTTGGAGAGGGAGGTTAGCCTAGTGGAGATGGTTGGGGAGGGAGGTTAGCCTAGTGGAGGGTGTTGGAGAGGGAGGTTAGCCTAGTGGAGGGTGTTGGGGAGGGAGGTTAGCCTAGTGGAGGGTGTTGGAGAGGGAGGTTAGCCTAGTGGATGGTGTTGGGGAGGGAGGTTAGCCTAGTGGAGGGTGTTGGGGAGGGAGGTTAGCCTAGTGGAGGGTGTTGGAGAGGGAGGTTAGCCTAGTGGAGGGTGTTGGGGAGGGAGGTTAGCCTAGTGGAGGGTGTTGGAGAGGGAGGTTAGCCTAGTGGAGGGTGTTGGGGAGGGAGGTTAGCCTAGGGTGTTGGAGAGGGAGGTTAGCCTAGTTGAGGGTGTTGGGGAGGGAGGTTAGCCTAGTGGAGGGTGTTGGAGAGGGAGGTTAGCCTAGTGGAGGTTGTTGGGGAGTGAGGTTAGCCTAGTGGACGTTGTTGGGGAGGGAGGTTAGCCTAGTGGAGGTTGTTGGAGAGGGAGGTTAGCCTAGTGGAGGGTGTTGGAGAGGGAGGTTAGCCTAGTGGAGGGTGTTGGAGAGGGAGGTTAGCCTAGTGGAGGGTGTTGGAGAGGGAGGTTAGCCTAGTGGAGGGTGTTGGGGAGGGAGGTTAGCCTAGTGGAGGGTGTTGGAGAGGGAGGTTAGCCTATTGGAGGGTGTTGGAGAGGGTGGCAGGAGAGGTTGAGGTGAAGGACTGACAGAAAGGAGGAGGAGGAGGAGGACGGAGAAGGGGATGAAGGAGAAGGGAGCACAGGGACAGATGTGAGCCCCCTGACCCCTGACCCCTGCAGAAAGAGAAGAAAGGAATCAGAGGAATCCATCTTTGTTATAGAACTATATCTGACAGACTGTGTCCACGTAAAAGTGAGCTTGACGCCGCAGAGGCCACGATCGGGATATGAGTCACTGCCTGCGCCCTGTAGAGGGCTCTGGTCATAAATAGTACACTGTTTAGTGAATAGGGTGCCATTTGGGACGCACACCCATGAACAGGAGTCATTCAGGTCTGAAGCGCCCAGACAAAGGAGTGCTACCCTCCTCCCCTGGACCTCCACAACTCAGAGAGAATCAAAGAGGGGTGGGGAGGGGGGGGTCACCTGATATCTGAGGAATGTTTCGGCTCTCGAACCCACAACAACAGAAACAGAGGAACAACTCTGATCCTAGTAAATCAGGACATCCTGGGGACGGCTGGAACTAACCAGTAACAGCATGTCTCTCTAAAGGTGAATTTATATCGGTGCTACGCAGGATGATTCACTACTTGTTGTTGTATGGAGCAGGCTGAATATTCCTAAAGTAAAAAAAACATTTAGAACACATTCCTAATATTGAGTTGAACCCCCCCCCCCCTTTTTTTTGCTCTCAGAACAGCCTCAATTCGTCGGGGACATGGACTCTACAGGGTGTTGAAAAGCATTCCACAGGGATGCTGGCCCATGTTGACTCCAATGCTTCCCACACTGGCGTCAAGTTGGCTGGATGTCCTTTGGGTGGTGGACCGTTCTTGATACACACAGGAAACTGTTGAGCGTGAAAAACCCAGTAGCGTCGCAGTTCTACTACCACACCCCATTCAAAGGTACTTAAATATTTTGTCTTGCCAATTCACCCTCTGCATGGCACACATACACAATCCATGTCTCAATTGTCTCAAGGCTTAAAAATAATTTTGGAACCCGACTCCTCCCCTTCATGTACACTGATAGAATTGGATTTAACAAGTGCATTTAACATGTGACATCAGTAAGGGATCATAGATTTCACCTGGATTGACCTGGTCAGTCTATGTCATGGAAAGATAAGGTGTTCTTATTGTTTTGTACACTCAACGTATATCTATTTGGTGATACATAAAAACAAGATACTGTAAATCAAGTGAAATATGAGGGTAGAGAGAGATGAAGAAGGATGCATTGTCAACCCCCATAGTACCATGACCGTTGGTGCGGTTGGTGCCGTTGCTGCGGTTGGTGCCGTTGCACTTTGTTTCAGTGGAAACGGTTAAATGTGCAAAGAGTTTGCAATCTTTGCTTTTTGTTTGGCCAAAACATGTTAAAGTGAACAATTGAGACTCTCAGAATCATGGAACTTCTTCCTAGACAAACAGCTACTATGACCGAAAAGGACCACAGACCTAGAGCCCTGAGCATGTGGAAACAGGCTGAGTGTTTTACAATAAATTACAATAAATACTACCATATATGGACTTCTGGTATGGATCTGTTGACATTGAATGAATAAAACTAAATTCAGGAAACTAGGCGTATGTCGAGAGACGTTTGAAAGTAAACTTTAAAAATATATCTTAATGTGTTTTTGGGCAGAAATGCCTTCTGGAACATGTGAACTTTCATGTGCCTTAATAACACACTTGTACACCATCTGTAAATATGAATAAAATTACCGAGAGATGAGTTGAGATTGGTCTGCCATGTAGCTTCTGTCTATCTATTGGTCAGTATTTGTAGTAATTCTTTCTAACGCAGCTTTTTTGAACGATATCACGTAGTAGACCTGCAAAAAAGCGTTTTTTTTTTATTTCCTGTGGAATTAGAGTATGATAGGTAAGAAGATAGATAAAATTCTGGCGTTTGATTGCAAATATTCCTAGAGAGATAAAAAGAGAACACACAGAAGGCTGTTGTATAAACACCTGTCTCTGGATTACATCTTCAAACTAAAGGCAACCATGGCCTCCGTGACAGAGAGGGAGAACCGTCCACCGATGTATACTGGTAAGATAGTCTAGCCAGCTAAATTTTCAGATATTACACGTTTCTAATTTTGTCAGAAAGTTGTTAATTTCAAGTTAAAGCATACTGTTAGCTAGCTAGCTAACGTTAGCTGGCTGGCTAGGTAGCTAACGTTACGTGTATGATCTGTGTAGTAATATTATTTGTATCTCAGAGACATTTGCATTGCTAATTGTATCCTAACTTTAGCTTGCTAACTAAAATTGAACCTTGCTGGTTAGCTACCTGCAGATTCATGCAGGGTAGTAATGTCATGAGCTGTGATAATTCTTCATTGTTTAGCTAGCTAGCTCGCTACATGTCTAAACAAAAGACCCCACTATGCAAGTAACCATTCATGATTTCACTGCGACAACTGTTCATGGATGTAGCTGGTAAATTGCCTCTGGCCATCCACTTTCAGAGTACTCTCATCTGAGTGTGCCAGAGCGCAGAAAAAATTCCCAAAATTACGAACGCTCAACATGGCCGGTGTCAGTAAATGTCGGTAAAAAAAAAAAGTTATTAAATTGTTGCCAGCAGCACAGTTTCAGTCACCAACACTCTGGATAACATGAAAACAGCCTAACCAGCTCTGCTAAGGTGAGTGAAATGGTCAGAGTGAGGTGATCTCTTATTTGTGTCTGGAAACGAGCTTGCAAGCTAGCCAACGTTAGCTTGGGTGATTGACTGCTATTGTTAGGTCAACCCTAAGCCTCGGCAAGAACGTCCAGTGTGCACTCTGAACGCTCCGAGAACGAAACGCTCTGAATTTATGAACGATCAATCTAGACTTTACGAATGCCCAGAGCTCATTCTGGCACTCCAGATTAAATTCACGACACACGCGTAGTATAAACCTGTCTGAGTCTTGAAATCTTTGGTTGTTCAGTACTTCACATGTGAACCCTTGAAAAGATGGGTGGGGCTAAAGCTTAAGAGGGTGCGGACGATGCTGAATGGGCGGGGCTAAACCTTAAGAGGGTGTGGATGATGCTGAATGGATGGAGATAAAGAGGAGCTCTCCAGTAGGTACCAAAACATTCAAAGCCATTTGAATTGGTCTATATGGATAGAGCTGAATTGGTCTATATGGATAGGGCTGAATTGGTCTATATAGATAGGGCTGAATTGGTCTATATAGATAGGGCTGAATTGGTCTATATAGATAGGGCTGAATTGGTCTATATAGATAGGGCTGGAATGGTCTATATGGATAGGGCTTAATTGGTCTATATGGATATGGCTGAATTGGTCTATATGGATAGGGCTGAATTGGTCTATATGGATAGGGCTGAAATGGTCTATATAGATAGGGCTGAATTGGTCTATATAGATAGGGCTGGAATGGTCTATATGGATAGGGCTTAATTGGTCTATATGGATAGGGCTGAATTGGTCTATATAGATAGGGCTGAATTGGTCTATATAGATAGGGCTGAATTGGTCTATATAGATAGGGCTGAATTGGTCTATATAGATAGGGCTGGAATGGTCTATATGGATAGGGCTTAATTGGTCTATATGGATAGGGCTGAATTGGTCTATATGGATAGGGCTGAATTGGTCTATATGGATAGGGCTGAATTGGTCTATATAGATAGGGCTGAATTGGTCTATATAGATAGGGCTGGAATGGTCTATATGGATAGGGCTTAATTGGTCTATATGGATAGGGCTGAATTGGTCTATATGGATAGGGCTGAATTGGTCTATATGGATAGGGCTGAATTGGTCTATATAGATAGGGCTGAATTGGTCTATATAGATAGGGCTGGAATGGTCTATATGGATAGGGCTTAATTGGTCTATATGGATAGGGCTGAATTGGTCTATATGGATAGGGCTGAATTGGTCTATATAGATAGGGCTGAATTGGTCTATATAGATAGGGCTGAATTGGTCTATATAGATAGGGCTGAAATGGTCTATATGGATAGGGCTGAATTAAAATGTTTAACACAGGAAAACTATGAAATGCATATGCATACGTAATTTTAGAAATTGAAAGGGAACAGTTTTGAGAAAATTGAAAAATTATTAGACCAATGGTTGACGACACACCAGTTCACCTGACTGAATACAAACACTGTTGATTTTATGAGCATTTTACATTTTCATCTCATTGTCATCCGGATATATTTCGTATTTGTATTTATTATGGATCCCCATTAGTTCCGGCCAAGGCAGCAGCTACTCTTCCTGGGGTTTATTATGGATCCCCATTAGTTCCGGCCAAGGCAGCAGCTGCACTTCCTGGGGTTTATTATGGATCCCCATTAGTTCCTGTCAAGGCAGCAGCTGCACTTCCTGGGGTTTATTATGGATCCCCATTAGTTCATTTCAAGGCAGCAGCTACTCTTCCTGGGGCTTATTGTGGATCCCTGAGCTGACAGCCAGATAACTGGTATAATGTCATACATGTTGACACAGTGTAAATTCCACCCCACTGCCTCAGAGCAGCTAGCAAACATTTCATATTAAGCTCTATCATCACAACCCATATCAGGACTATGACCCTAAAAATGAAAGACACCGGCCAAGTTCTGTTCTAATGGCAAACGTGTATAAAGATGAAATTGGGATAATGTACACTGGCTAACGACCATGCAAAATAGTAATGGAGAGCAATGTACAATATGGTAAGTGTCACGTTCTGACCATCCTTCTTTTGTGTTTTCCTTGTTTTAGTGTTGGTCAGGACAGTGAGCTGGGTGGGCATTCTATGTTGTGTGTCTGGTTTGTCTATTTCTATGTTTGGCCTGATATGGTTCTCAATCAGAGGCAGGTGTTAGTCATTGTCTCTGATTGGGAACCATATTTAGGTAGCCTGTTTTGTGTTGGGATTTGTGGGTGGTTGTTTCCTGTCTTTGTTGCACCAGATAGGACTGTTTCGGTTTTGCCACATTTATTGTTTTGTAGTTTGTTCATGTTAAGTGTCTCTTATTAAAGAACCATGAACTTCAACCACGCTGCGTCTTTGGTCCTCCCAGGAAGAAATCCGTGACAGTAAGCGCATGGGTGCCTCCATCTTTATGGACATCTGCTATTCACTTTATAACAAGTGAGAAGTAGCCTTCTGCTATGAAGCCTAAATTCTCTCACAGAACATGAGAGAAGTAGCCTTGTGCTAGCCGTGTGCTAGCCTTGTGCTATGAAGCCTACATTCTCTCACAGAACATGAGAGAAGTAGCCTTGTGCTAGCCTTGTGCTAGCCTTGTGTTATCCTTGTGCTATGAAGCCTACATTCTCTCTCAGAACATGAGAGAAGTAGCCTTGTGCTAGCCATGTGCTATGAAGCCTACATTCTCTCACAGAACATGAGAGAAGTAGCCTTGTGCTAGCCATGTGCTATGAAGCCTACATTCTCTCACAGAACATGAGAGAGCCAGATGAGCATAAGAAATACTTCAGCAGTACTCATCATCTCTGCTGTGGAAAATGAGTGAGTGAGTGAGAGAGAGAGAGACATACTGACTCTCTAATCTGGGGATCTGACTCTCCTGGTTCCTCTCTAGGTTTCTTCCTAGGTTTTGGCCTTTCTAGGGGAGTTTTTCCTATCCACCGTGCTTCTACACCTGCATTGCTTGCTGTTTGGGGTTTTAGGCTGGGTTTCTGTACAGCACAGATATCAGCTGATGTAAGAAGGGCTTTATAAATAAATTTGATTTGATTTAATGAAAGGCGTCCCAGAGACAGCGCTCCATGTGTAAAAACAACGAAGGCCACCGCACAGTGTCTAAACTACACCTGTCGTCAGCACTGCTTCAAACTACGTCCGTCACCCTGTCTGTCACACACTAGCTAAATAAACACTCCTCACACACACACACACACACAACCCAACCTTGATCAGATCAGCCTGGGTTGTGATAACGTGACAACACTGTCAGAGATAGATGGAGTCATATCTATTAATATCACTATGAATCCAGCAGTGAGAAGACAAACTGAGAAAAGAGTTCAACCGTGAGGTCACTGTTCCCACGAGAGTGTTGTCATATTGCAATCAGCAACTTTTGTCTCCATCTCTATTTCAGTCGTCTCTTTAATTTCAGAAACAGAAATTGTTTTCGAAATTGTTTAGCGCTGAACAGAACCATTCTTTTTCGTGTTCCGTTCCCGACAGGAAAAAAAATAATTTCTGAACCGGTAATAAACCCATAAAAAAGTACCGGTTTATATAATCCCTTTCGGTTCCTTTTTAAACCTGTGTATTTTGTTTACATTTAGCTCAACATTAAATTAATTCACCAATCAGTGTGGATAAAGCGGCTCTCTGTGGAGCGGGAAAGCCATTTACTCTGTATAGGAAAGTTGTTAATAAACAACAAATTGTATTTTTTTCCCCCACGTTAACAGCATGGTTTAATCGTAATTAAAGATAAACACACAATGTGCTGTCAGTCACAGTGTAGAGCGCGAGGTGCAACTGAAAGAAGGATGGGGGAAAAGCTTGCCTTGAAGTGCAGGGCATTTCTGAATTAGACCCAATGAATTACAACAAGGGAGGAATATTTTTTAACTCCAGAGTTGGTTTAACGTCAGAACAGAGCATCCGTTAGCTAGCTAACAATCGTGTATGTGCAAAGCAGCATTATAATCAAATAAAAAAAACATGTCTTACCTTTTTTGTAGTTAATAAATCCAATGTGAAACGTGATAACGATAGTATCCTTAACTAGCATTGAAAAAGTCAATCCATTCTATCTTTATTTCTACACTGGACAACATATACAGTGCCTTGTGAAAGTATTCGGCCCCCTTGAACTTTGCGACCTTTTGCCACATTTCAGGCTTCAAACATAAAGATATAAAACTGTATTTTTTGTGAAGAATCAACAACAAGTGGGACACAATCATGAAGTGGAACGACATTTATTGGATATTTCAAACTTTTTTAACAAATCAAAAACTGAAACATTGGGCGTGCAAAATTATTCAGCCCCCTTAAGTTAATACTTTGTAGCGCCACCTTTTGCTGCGATTACAGCTGTAAGTCGCTTGGGGTATGTCTCTATCAGTTTTGCACATCGAGAGACTGACATTTTTTCCCATTCCTCCTTGCAAAACAGCTCGAGCTCAGTGAGGTTGGATGGAGAGCATTTGTGAACAGCAGTTTTCAGTTCTTTCCACAGATTCTCGATTGGATTCAGGTCTGGACTTTGACTTGGCCATTCTAACACCTGGATATGTTTATTTTTGAACCATTCCATTGTAGATTTTGCTTTATGTTTTGGATCGTTGTCTTGTTGGAAGACAAATCTCCGTCCCAGTCTCAGGTCTTTTGCAGACTCCATCAGGTTTTCTTCCAGAATGGTCCTGTATTTGGCTCCATCCATCTTCCCATCAATTTTAACCATCTTCCCTGTCCCTGCTGAAGAAAAGCAGGCCCAAACCATGATGCTGCCACCACCATGTTTGACAGTGGGGATGGTGTGTTCAGCTGTGTTGCTTTTACGCCAAACATAACGTTTTGCATTGTTGCCAAAAAGTTCAATTTTGGTTTCATCTGACCAGAGCACCTTCTTCCACATGTTTGGTGTGTCTCCCAGGTGGCTTGTGGCAAACTTTAAACAACACTTTTTATGGATATCTTTAAGAAATGGCTTTCTTCTTGCCACTCTTCCATAAAGGCCAGATTTGTGCAATATACGACTGATTGTTGTCCTATGGACAGAGTCTCCCACCTCAGCTGTAGATCTCTGCAGTTCATCCAGAGTGATCATGGGCCTCTTGGCTGCATCTCTGATCAGTCTTCTCCTTGTATGAGCTGAAAGTTTAGAGGGACGGCCAGGTCTTGGTAGATTTGCAGTGGTCTGATACTCCTTCCATTTCAATATTATCGCTTGCACAGTGCTCCTTGGGATGTTTAAAGCTTGGGAAATTTTTTGGTATCCAAATCCGGCTTTAAACTTCTTCACAACAGTATCTCGGACCTGCCTGGTGTGTTCCTTGTTCTTCATGATGCTCTCTGCGCTTTTAAGGGACCTCTGAGACTATCACAGTGCAGGTGCATTTATACGGAGACTTGATTACACACAGGTGGATTGTATTTATCGTCATTAGTCATTTAGGTCAACATTGGATCATTCAGAGATCCTCACTGAACTTCTGGAGAGAGTTTACTGCACTGAAAGTAAAGGGGCTGAATAATTTTGCACGCCCAATTTTTCAGTTTTTGATTTGTTAAAAAAGTTTGAAATATCCAATAAATGTCGTTCCACTTCATGATTGTGTCCCACTTGTTGTTGATTCTTCACAAAAAAATACAGTTTTATATCTTTATGTTTGAAGCCTGAAATGTGGCAAAAGGTCGCAAAGTTCAAGGGGGCCGAATACTTTCGCAAGGCACTGTATATATAAATGTAACATGTAAAGTGTTGAGCTGAAATAAAACATCTCTGAAATTTGGTGAACAAATTTGTTTTGATCCTTCTTTGTGAGCGTTTCTCCTTTGACCAGATAATCCATTCACCTGACAGCTGTGGCATATCAAGAAGCTGATTACACAGCATGATCATTGATTACGCAGGCGCACCTTGTGCTGGGGAGAAGAAAAGGCCACCCTAAAATGTGCAGTTTTGTCACACAACACAATGCCACAGATGTCTCCAGTTTTGAGGGAGGGTGAAATTGGCATCCTGACTGTAGGTATGTCCACCAAAGCTGTTGCCAGAAAATGTAACGTTAATTTCTCTACCATAAGCCGCCTCCAACATCATTTTAGAGAATTTGTGGGGATTGGCTGGGTCATTGGCTGGGCCTGGCTCCCCAGTGGCTGTGCCCCTGCCCAGTCATGTGAAATCCATAGATTAGGTCCTAATGAATTGATTTAAATTGAGTGATTTCCTTATATGAACTGTAACACAGCAAAATCTTTCACATTTTTTTGTATGTAGCGTTTATATTTTTTGTTCAGTATAATTAAACATCTCTCCCTAATTTCTGAATCATGCTTGTAACATTGTCAGTAGGCTACAGTAAGCTATTCTTCAGAAGGAGAGGGGTAGGTTGTCACGACCTCCGCCGAAGTCGGTCCCTCTCCTTGACCGCATTACATAGGCAGACTACACATAACCAGTCGACCTCTAAAAGGCAGCTTACACAACCACACTGGGAGATATTTCCAGCAGGCAGACACTAAGTTACAGAGGGAGGGCTTTGTTCTGATTATATGTAAAAAAAATAATAACAAAAAAACGTTTTTAACCAGTTCCCAAGCGTTTTAAAAATAACGGTTCTGTTCCAGAACAGTATAGATCAGTTTCGTGTTCGGGTTCTGTTCCTCAAATAATTTTGTTATTTTACAGTTTTCAGTTCTGTTTCCTGACGCCGTTCCAACCCTTAATCTCGGCACCCGAAACCAAATCAGTTAAGGCTGATCACTGTGATTAACCCACTCGAGACCAGGAGAATACCTTCATCACTGTGATTAACCCACTAGAGACCAGGAGAATACCTTCATCACTGTGATTAACCCACTAGAGACCAGGAGAATACCTTCATCACTGTGATTAACCCACCAGGAGAATACCTTCATCACTGTGATTAACCCACCAGGAGAATACCTTCATCACTGTGATTAACCCACCAGGAGAATACCTTCATCACTGTGATTAACCCACCAGGAGAATACCTTCATCACTGTGATCGACCCACCAGGAGAATACCTTCATCACTGTGATTAACCCACCAGGAGAATACCTTCATCACTGTGATTACCCCACCAGGAGAATACCTTCATCACTGTGATTAACCCACCAGGAGAATACCTTCATCACTGTGATTAACCCACCAGGAGAATACCTTCATCACTGTGATTAACCCACCAGGAGAATACCTTCATCACTGTGATTAACCCACCAGGAGAATACCTTCATCACTGTGATTAACCCACCAGGAGAATACCTTCATCACTGTGATTAACCCACCAGGAGAATACCTTCATCACTGTGATTAACCCACCAGGAGAATACCTTCATCACTGTGATTAACCCACCAGGAGAATACCTTCATCACTGTGATTGACTACATCGGTGCATTTGTTATGATAATAACCCATTTAAACTACAGTCTTTTGTTAAACTAGAGGTACGTGTGAAAGTGAAACCATTGTGTAAATACAAGACTGAGATAATGGGAAATGGAATGAGAGATGGCTTGACCTTGTTCTGTTTGAAGATGTGGCACACGCTGCATTTAGCAGAGAGAAAACACGTTTGTTTTTAGAGACGGGTGGGACTATTTTGCATAAAGTAGTACAGATTGGCTCATCAGATATCGTTTCCCAAAACAGATCTTACAGGATCTTTAACGATGATTTAAGACCTACTTTAGAAAGGCAAACACATGCACGTCTAAGTGCTATCCACCCTCGGGCCTTTACAAACGAGCACTTTACAGCTGGAGCTTGGCGTTCCACACCCCTCGCTGAGCTGATGTTTTGGTTGTAATCATTAGCAAATCGAACAGTTGCATACAATTTCCACACATCAATCACACAACACCTCGAAGTAAAGAAAGGTATCTTCACCATCAATGGGGTCCTAAATAAGAACGTAACAGAAAAGGCTTCCACTCTTAACGTGATGCGCGAAAAGACGCTGCTGAACGTGGTGGCCAGGTGGAACGCACGACTCGTTCATTCTGCAGAACAGCAGTGTGGGGCCTTTACGCCAACAGCACGGAGCTGTTGAGGATGGATGCCCGGTTCTGAACGTTTAAAATGACATTAGGATTAACGTTTCGAAAACAAATCACTAATTGAACAGGTCCCGATCATCATCATAAAGAGAGAAAATTAAACGTTAACGTTACCGATGCCTAACGCAACAATGCTGAAACGTTAGAAGGAGATGTGTATCTTTACATTTATTTACCACGGATATAAATCGCTCCGCACGTCATCGTCATTAACAGCTTTGGGGGGAAAAATGACAGAGAACGAGACAGGGGAAGAGACAGTTCTGTACGGCAATGCTTTGAGAAGTTAAACGAGAGGTGGTTGAATAGATGCTAACATCGCAAGGTGAAATTGAGCTACAGTGGCAACCCTTAACAACCTGAAAGGGAGTCACGGTTAGTTTTTTCTTCTTCACCTCGACACCCATCCTGTCTCTGGCAGAAGTGCGATAAGGGACGGAGTGAGAAAAACACAGCGCTGAATGATAGAAAAATATTTCAATTGATATGCAGCCATGATCAATGGTACAGGTGGTTTGAAGTACATGTGCCATTGTTAAAGCCCCTAACTGGCCAAGCCACAACTGAGCCAAATAAAAACCTTTTGTCTGTTCTGAATTTCTGATACTACCATAGCACCTCTATTTCAGTCTCATTTCACACCATTGTATTTCATGGTATGGCGTTGTATATTCCCCACAGGCTTTAAAGTTATATTTAATTTTTTAACCATATATGGTTAATTAGGGGTTTTTCAGAATTGCAAATGCTCAAGGTTGTTCCCAAGCACTGAGGCTTAGAACAATCCCTATTTATCAATGGTTATCTCCTACTGTTGTGAGACGGACGCTCTTAGGAATGATTGACAAATCATACTTTTCCTACGCAGTACAAACATTCTAAATTCCATTCCTAAGTAGTATTTTAGAATAGTTTCTACACAACATTGATAAATGAGACTCCAGCAGAATACTTTCATCAATGTGATTGACTCACTTCAGCTACCATAATCAATACACTTCAGCTATTATAATCAATACACTTCAGCTATTATAATCAATACCCTTCAGCTATTATAATCAATACCCTTCAGCTATTATAATATATACCCTTCAGCTATTATAATATATACCCTTGAGCTATTATAATCAATACACTTCAGCTATTATAATCAATACACTTCAGCTACTATAATCAATACCCTTCAGCTATTATAATCAATACATTTCAGCTATTATAATCAATACCCTTCAGCTATTATAATCAATACACTTCAGCTATTATAATCAATACCCTTCAGCTATTATAATCAATACACTTCAGCTATTATAATCAATACCCTTCAGCTATTATAATCAATACACTTCAGCTATTATAATATATACCCTTCAGCTACTATAATCAATACCCTTCAGCTAATATAATAAATACCCTTCAGCTATTATAATCAATACCCTTCAGCTAATATAATCAATACCCTTCAGCTATTATAATCAATACCCTTCAGCTAATATAATCAATACCCTTCAGTTACCATAATCAATACCCTTCAGTTACCATAATCAATACCCTTCAGCTATTATAATCAATACCCTTCAGCTATTATAATCAATACCCTTCAGCTAATATAATCAATACCCTTCAGTTACCATAATCAATACCCTTCAGTTACCATAATCAATACCCTTCAGCTATTATAATCAATACCCTTCAGCTATTATAATCAATACACTTCAGCTATTATAATCAATACACTTCAGTTACTATAATCAATACCCTTCAGCTAATATAATCAATACCCTTCAGTTACTATAATCAATACCCTTCAGCTAATATAATCAATACCCTTCAGTGACCATAATCAATACCCTTCAGCTATTATAATCAATACACTTCAGTTACCATAATCAATACCCTTCAGCTATTATAATCAATACACTTCAGTTACCATAATCAATACCCTTCAGCTATTATAATCAATACACTTCAGCTATTATAATCAATACACTTCGGCTATTATAATCAATACACTTCAGCTATTATAATCAATACACTTCAGTTACTATAATCAATACCCTTCAGCTAATATAATCAATACCCTTCAGTTACCATAATCAATACCCTTCAGCTATTATAATCAATACACTTCAGCTTTATAATCAATACCCTTCAGTTACTATAATCAATACCCTTCAGTTACCATAATAAATACCCTTCAGCTATTATAATCAATACCCTTCAGCTATTATAATCAATAACCTTCAGCTATTATAATCAATACCCTTCAGCTATTATAATCAATACCCTTCAGCTATTATAATCAATACCCTTCAGCTACTATAATCAATACCCTTCAGCTATTATAATCAATACCCTTCAGCTATTATAATCAATACACTTCAGCTACCATAATCAATACACTTCAGCTATTATAATCAATACCCTTCAGTTACTATAATCAATACCCTTCAGCTAATATAATCAATACCCTTCAGTTACCATAATCAATACACTTCAGCTATTATAATCAATACACTTCAGTTACCATAATCAATACCCTTCAGCTATTATAATCAATACACTTCAGCTATTATAATCAATACACTTCACTAATATAATCAATACCCTTCAGTTACCATAATCAATACACTTCAGCTACTATAAACAATACACTTCAGCTATTATAATCAATACACTTCAGTTACCATAATCAATACCCTTCAGCTATTATAATCAATACACTTCAGCTACCATAATCAATACACTTCAGCTACCATAATCAATACCCTTCAGCTATTATAATCAATACCCTTCAGCTATTATAATCAATACACTTCACTACCATAATCAATACACTTCAGTTACTATAATCAATACACTTCAGCTACCATAATCAATACCCTTCAGCTATTATAATCAATACACTTCAGCTACTATAATCAATACACTTCAGCTATTATAATCAATACCCTTCAGCTATTATAATCAATACACTTCACTACCATAATCAATACACTTCAGTTACTATAATCAATACACTTCAGCTACCATAATCAATACCCTTCAGCTACCATAATCAATACCCTTCAGCTAATATAATCAATACACTTCAGCTATTATAATCAATACCCTTCAGCTATTATAATCAATACACTTCACTACCATAATCAATACCCTTCAGCTATTATAATATATACCCTTCAGCTATTATAATCAATACACTTCAGCTATTATAATCAATACACTTCAGCTACTATAATCAATACCCTTCAGCTACTATAATCAATACACTTCAGTTACTATAATCAATACACTTCAGCTATTATAATCAATACCCTTCAGCTATTATAATCAATACACTTCAGCTATTATAATCAATACCCTTCAGCTATTATAATCAATACACTTCAGCTATTATAATCAATACACTTCAGCTATTATAATCAATACCCTTCAGCTACTATAATCAATACCCTTCAGCTATTATAATCAATACACTTCAGCTATTATAATCAATACCCTTCAGCTACTATAATCAATACCCTTCAGCTACCATAATCAATACCCTTCAGCTATTATAATCAATACACTTCAGCTACCATAATCAATACACTTCAGCTATTATAATCAATACACTTCAGCTATTATAATCAATACACTTCAGCTATTATAATATATACCCTTCAGCTATTATAATCAATACACTTCACTACCATAATCAATACACTTCAGCTATTATAATCAATACACTTCAGCTATTATAATCAATACACTTCAGCTATTATAATCAATACACTTCAGCTATTATAATATATACCCTTCAGCTATTATAATCAATACACTTCAGCTATTATAATCAATACACTTCACTACTCTTTCCCAAAACTTTCAAAAATGATCTACTATGTCATCTAGATTCATCTGTGATTCCTGTAGTCTGGTGTTGAGAAAGAAGTAGTGATAATGACAGAGGTAAAGAGAGAGAGAAGAAGAAGGAGCTGTAGAGACAGAGAGACAGATTGACAGAGAGTTGGAGAAATATTGAGAGAGCGAGAGAGAGAGAGAGAGATTGAAAGAGAGATGGAGAAGGGGGCTGGAGAGAGAGAGAGAGAGAGAGAGGTGCTGGAGACTATTGTCTGGGTGTTGGATCATTGTGTTGTTACTGCTAGGATGGGTTTTATTAGTCAGTCGTTGTGTTTTTAGAAAGCAGCCAAGTTTTTTCATGTCTCCTCTCATCTCCTCCTTTTATTTAAAACCACTGATTTAATGTGTTTTTTTTTTTGTGTACCTGAAAGTAGTCATCAACCTGACTCCAACATTTCTGAAGAGAGAGAGACATTGTGTTCATCCCAAATAGTACCCTATTCCCTGTGTAGTACACTGCTTTGGACCAGGGACCATAGTGACGTACAGCATGTATTGGGTAGTGCGTAGCTCTGAAGCTGTGAGTTGAATGTAACATCTAATCATTTCAAACTTAGCTCTCTGAGACACGGTATAGCTGAGCAAATCCCTGGCACACAGTATCCATTACATCTTCAGCTAAATTATGGTTTTAATGCTCTGGACTGATGAAATGTGGAGAAAGAGACATAAACACACTTTAAAGACCCCTGGAACGAGTCAGACTGAATCGGTGATCAGGCAGAATTCATCTCCCATGGACTGACAGACTACTACTCCGCTCTCTCACTGTTGCTCTCTCTCTCTCTCTCTCCCTTATCTGTCTCTCTCTCTCTCTTTCTCTCTCTGGTTCTCTATCTCCCCATATATCTCTCTCTTTCCCCCTATCTCTCTCTCTCTACATCTCTCTCTCTCTCTCTCTCTCTGGTTCTCTTTCTCCCCTCTCTCTCTCTCTCTCTCTCTCTCTCTCTCTCTCTCTCTCTCTCTGTCTCTGTCTCTGTCTCTCTCTCTCTCTCTCTCTCTCCCTCTCTCTCTGGTTCTCTTTCTCTCTCTCTCTCTCGTATTTACCATGTCAAATATCGGGATCGAAACTGAAATATTTACAACCACCTAAAACAAATACATACCGACATGTATATGTAGTGTAGAATAACACGACGTAAAACGTGGTGCAGAAAGCCGGGGAAAAGGGAGTTGATTTATTATGTTATGACAGCTGGTAGAGATGCCTACCATAAGGTAAGAGCTACGAACACAAAACATTACTTATTAAACCAGTCATATTCATATGACTCATATTAATAAGAAAACTAAGATTTTAAAACCCATCTGGGGACCAGTCAGACCCTTGACAGGTGCCAACCACTAAGAGTGTTACCAGGAATCTACAAATATAGATGTCAAATGTTATTTGTGGGGTCAAACATTGATTTCACTTTAGTCCCAAAAACTCCCTTTGGTCACTTAAGACTGGGTAGGGAATGGATTGAATCGACTTAAAATCAATATTCCTTTCAGAATGAGATAATGAAAGAGGGAGAGAGTGAGATACAGGGAAAGACATATTGCGGAGAGAGAGGGTGGGTGTTTGGGGAGAAAGGAGAGAGGGACTCCTCAGACCCCAGAGTCTACAAAGATGGAGTTTCTAAGGCTTGCAATGTTCACTACTCTGACCCCAGGCTGTCAATCTCCCAGCACTCTACCATCATCAAATCAGAGGATCTACCATCCCTCTACCATGCCTCTACCATGCCTCTACCATCACTCTACCAACATCATATCAGAGGATCTACCATCCCTCTACCATCCCTCTACTAACGTCATATCAGAGGGTCTACCATCCCTCTACCACCCCTCCCCTATCCCTCTACCATCCCTCTACCATCCCTCTCCCATCCCTCTCCCATCCCTCTACCATCCCTCTACCATCCCTCTCCCATCCCTCTCCTATCCCTCTACTAACATCATATCAGAGGATCTACCATCCCTCTACCATCCCTCTACTAACGTCATATCAGAGGGTCTACCATCCCTCTACCATTCCTCCCCTATCCCTCTACCATCCCTCTACCATCCCTCTCCCATCCCTCTACCATCCCTCTCCCATCCCTCTACCATCCCTCTCCCATCCCTCTACCATCCCTCTCCCATCCCTCTACCATCCCTCTCCCATCCCTCTACCATCCCTCTCCCATCCCTCTACCATCCCTCTACCATCCCTCTACCATCCCTCTACCATCCCTCTCCCATCCCTCTCCCATCCCTCTACCATCCCTCTCCCATCCCTCTCCCATCCCTCTCCCATCCCTCTACCATCCCTCTACCATCCCTCCCCTGTCCCTCTACCATCCCTCTCCCATCCCTCTACCATCCCTCTCCCATCCCTCTCCCATCCCTCTACTAACATCATATAAGAGAGTCTACCGTCACTCTACCATCCATCTACCATCCCTCTCCCATCCCTCTACCATCCCTCTACCATCCCTCTCCCATCCCTCTCCCATCCCTCTCCCATCCCTCTCCCATCCCTCTACCATCCCTCTACCATCCCTCCCCTATCCCTCTACCATCCCTCTACCATCCCTCTACCATCCCTCTCCCATCCCTCTACCATCCCTCTACCATCCCTCCCCCATTCCTCCCCCATCCCTCTACCATCCCTCTACCATCCCTCCCCCATCCCTCTCCCATCACTCTCCCATCCATCTACCATCCCTCTACCATCCCTCTCCCATCCCTCTACCATCCCTCTACCATCCCTCCCCCATTCCTCCCCCATCCCTCTACCATCCCTCTACCATCCCTCCCCCATCCCTCTCCCATCACTCTCCCATCCATCTACCATCCCTCTACCATCCCTCTCCCATCCCTCTACCATCCCTCTCCCATCCCTCTACCATCCCTCTACCATCCCTCTACCATCCCTCTCCCATCCCTCTACCATCCCTCTACCATCCCTCTCCCATCCATCTACCATCCCTCTACCATCCATCTACCATCCCTCTACCGTCCCTCTACCGTCCCTCTACCGTCCCTCTCCCGTCCCTCTCCCATCCCTCTCCCATCCCTCTACCATCCCTCTACCATCACTCTCCCATCCCTCTACCATCCCTCTCCCATCCCTCTACCATCCCTCTACCATCCCTCTACCATCCCTCTACCATCCCTCTCCCATCCCTCTACCATCCCTCTACCTTCCCTCCCCTATCCCTCTACCATCCCTCTACCATCCCTCTACCATCCCTCTCCCATCCCTCTCCCATCCCTCTCCCATCCCTCTACCATCCCTCCCCCATCCCTCCCCCATCCCTCCCCCATCCCTCTACCATCCCTCCCCCATCCCTCTCCCATCACTCTCCCATCCATCTACCATCCCTCTCCCATCCCTCTCCCATCCCTCTACCATCACTCTCCCATCCCTCTCCCATCCCTCTCCCATCCCTCTACCATCCCTCTCCCATCCCTCTACCATCCCTCTACCATCCCTCTACCATCCCTCTACCATCCCTCTCCCATCCCTCTACCATCCCTCTACCATCCCTCTCCCATCCATCTACCATCCCTCTACCATCCCTCTATCATCCCTCTATCATCCCTCTACCATCCCTCTACCATCCCTCTCCCATCCCTCTCCCATCCCTCTACCATCCCTCTACCATCCCTCTACCATCACTCTCCCATCCCTCTCCCATCCCTCTACCATCCCTCTCCCATCCCTCTACCATCCCTCTACCATCCCTCTCCCATCCCTCTACCATCCCTCCCCTGTCCCTCTACCATCCCTCTCCCATCCCTCTCCCATCCCTCTCCCATCCCTCTCCCATCCCTCTCCCATCCCTCTACCATCCCTCTACTAACATCATATCAGAGAGTCTACTGTCACTCTACCATCCCTCTACCATCCCTCTCCCATCCCTCTCCCATCCCTCTCCCATCCCTCTCCCATCCCTCTCCCATCCCTCTACCATCCCTCTCCCATCCCTCTACCATCCCTCTCCCATCCCTCTACCATCCCTCTACCATCCCTCTCCCATCCCTCTACCATTCCTACACACTTTGTTTTCATAATCCTACAGAAATAGTATCATTTTAAAAGTTGCCTTTAATATGTTAAACGCACATAAACACTGCTAACGTAGATATCCTTAAAAACCTCACCCCCTGTCTCAGACTGCCCCCCCCCATAGGGCTCTGATCAAAAGTACTGCACTATATGTGGAATAGGGGGCCATTTGGAACTTCTCAGTACACTAGACAGACAGTGAACTAACTACCAGAGAGGTCCAGGTGACACTAGCCAGACATAGTTCAGGGTTCACTGTGTGCACTGAGCTAAAACACACACCTCCTCTCCCTCCTCCTCCTCTCCCTGCTCCATGTCATCTTCCTCCGTCTCTCCTGCCATCTCCTTTTCTCCATCCATCTACTCCTCTCACGCCATCTCCTCCACTCCCTCCTTCTCCTCTTTCTCCTCCTTCTCCCCCTTCTCCTCTCCCTCCTCTCCCTCCTTCATCTCAGTCTTTTCTGTCTCCAATGTGTATTCCATCACTAGACTGTCTGACAGCATGGCCAGTGTAACATCAAAACCTGCCCCCTCCTCCTGCTCTAGCTCTGAACCATGTCTGGTGGCAGTGTTACATCAACCCCCCCCCCCCTCCCCTCCCCTCAAACCTGTTCTCATTTACTGGCTGTGTTTACCTTAGCCTGGCAAGTCTATAGAGCCTCTCCATAAGAGGCTAGGGGTCAGGGGTTACAGAGGGCCCTGTGCTGGAGGTCAATGGGAGAAGGCTGAGGGTGCCAGGAGTAATTTACTATCCATGTGACAAGTCTACCTCCCCGGAGAGGGCAAGATCAACTCAAAGACTCTGTCTGAAGTCATTGAGAGAATTCCCGGATCAAAGGTTCTGGAGTCATTGACAGAGTACCGGATCAAAGGTTCTGGAGTCAGTGACAGAGTACCGGATCAAAGGTTCTGGAGTCATTGAGACAGAGTACCGGATCAAAGGTTCTGAAGTCATTGACAGAGTACCGGATCAAAGGTTCTGAAGTCATTGACGGAGTACCGGATCAAAGGTTCTGAAGTCATTGAAGGGGAAAAAGCTCAAAGACTAGGTTTTAATCCCAAATGACTCTCTATTCCCTATGTAGCACACTACTCTAGACCAGGGCCCATGGTACACTACATAGGGAATAGGGAGCTAATTGGGACGTGGACTATGTACTCATAGAGGAGATCCAAATCAAAGGCTCTGTCTGATGTCAAATAGATTTTAAATGAAGTATCAGCTTGAAGGCTCTGAAGAGATGTAGATGGAGTGTCTATGTAGTGTCTATGTAGTGTCTATGTAGTGTCTGTGTAGTGGATATGTAGTGGCTATGTAGTGGCTATGAAGTGTATATAATAGATAGATCATTATAATCTAGAAGTAAGGTATCTCTCTCTTTACAGATAATATATATATGTCATTATAATCTAGCAGTATCTCTCTCTCTACAGATAATAGATATATCATTATAATCTAGCAGTAAGATATCTCTCTCTCTACAGATAATAGATATATCATTATAATCTAGCAGTAAGATATCTCTCTCTCTACAGATAATAGATATATCATTATAATCTAGCAGTAAGATATCTCTCTCAAGATCATTATGTGTTTGCAAAACTTTACTTCTTATCCAACCACTAATGTTTATGAAACTTTAAAGTCATCAGATTTCTGTTTCAAGTCTCCCATTGAAATCAATGAATGATTTAAGGCCAACGTCAAAGTGGGCGCACGCTTATCTCAACTGGGAAAGGGGCCCTAAATGAATAGAACGTGTGGCGGAGTGCCCCTGTTCAGTAGCTCTGTCCAACCATGTCTGCAATTCAGAAACATGTCTCTTCTCTTCCATGAGTAATGGTCGTAGACCTAACAGTCTTCCTAACGGACCACAGAGTCTGTCCAGAACAGTCACAGTCTACCTAACAGACCACAGAGTCTGTCCAGAAGAGTCACAGTCTACCTAACAGACCACAGAGTCTGTCCAGAAGAGTCACAGTCTACCTAACAGACCACAGAGTCTGTCCAGAACAGTCACAGTCTAGTAACGGACCACAGAGTCTGTCCAGAACAGTCACAGTCTACCTAACTGACCACAGAGTCCGTCCAGAACAGTCACAGTCTACCTAACAGACCACAGAGTCTGTCCAGAACAGTCACAGTCTACCTAACTGACCACAGAGTCTGTCCAGAACAGTCACAGTCTACCTAACAGACCACAGAGTCTGTCCAGAAGAGTCACAGTCTACCTAACAGACCACAGAGTCTGTCCAGAACAGTCACAGTCTAGTAACGGACCACAGAGTCTGTCCAGAACAGTCACAGTCTACCTAACAGACCACAGAGTCTGTCCAGAAGAGTCACAGTCTACCTAACAGACCACAGAGTCTGTCCAGAAGAGTCACAGTCTACCTAACAGACCACAGTGTCTGTCCAGAACAGTCACAGTCTAGTAACGGACCACAGAGTCTGTCCAGAACAGTCACAGTCTAGTAACGGGTCCATCTGAGTCAGGTTCTATGGCTTCTAATGATCCTTCTGGTGCTGAGGTTCCACAGTAAAAGGTACCCAGCCGTAGAAGGTGAAGGCTGTGGGTTAGGACCCAAGGAGAAGGTTAGGGACAGTGTTCACTCTTTTCCTGTCACTATGTGATATCTAGAGGACTCGAGGCACTGTGATAAAGTCCAGGCCCTGTCAAAGTGCTTCTCTAGGGCTCTCGACATGACCTCTTGACCTGCTACCAGGAATGAGTAAAAGGCAATGTGTGGATGGTTCTAATCAAGATAGCATACATGCTAAATGACATTTTCTACTCTCCGACATCTCCAACCTAATGTGTGTGTGTGTGTGTGTGTGTGTGTGTGTGTGTGTGTGTGTGTGTGTGTGTGTGTGTGTGTGTGTGTGTGTGTGTGTGTGTGTGTGTGTGTGTATCAGAGGGGTTTGTTGGAAAATAATTTGAATCTCATTTGGACTAATAAAGTATATATTATCTGACTAACAACGAGGCCCAGAGATAGGAAACCTGTAGTTGAACCGAGTCAAGCTAAACCACGTGTCCCACTAGTTTAAGGTCACCAGTTTAGGTTAGTTTAGGGTCAATAGTTAAAGGTTCAGTTACCCGTGATGACCCCTTTAAGTGAACACAAAAGCAAAGTGAATTTACAATCCTCTACGCCTCCAACACTGAAGAGATTCATTCCGGAACTCTCTTAATTGATTTTCCTCCGATGTGACGTTCTGCTTTGTGAGCTAATTTTGAGGCAATAAAAAGTCCACCACAGAATAAAACAGCAGTAGGCCTGAAGCAGCGGTTCCACAAGGACACGTGTAACTAAATGAACAAAGGGGGTTAAGGAGCAAAGGGGTTAGGGATGGAAACGAAAGGGTTCATTCATCTCTTCCTGTGGTTTAGTCACGGTCGGGAGGATCCAGGGGGAAATGGGCATCCGCTCAGTCCATGGTGATAATCCACTTACCGGGTTGAAGCTCGGGTCTGAGGGTGTGGCAGTCTGGGGTTAAAATTGATCCTCTGTCACGGGACAGATTGAGAGCTTTGGGTCAGGACAGGAGGAGAGGCTACTGGTCAGGAGAAAGGCTGGCTGGCGGGTGGTACATTGGGAATGAGATGACCTGTTCTGGAGTTACACACCCTTACAGACAAGTGGTAATCCATTTATGAGCTGGGTTAACGGCGGGGGTTTAGGGGGAAATTCAGCCGGGTCACAGGAAGCGTAGGGCTCTGGGGCAGCCAGATGGGGGGGGTCACTGGTAGTGTGGTAAGTGGGGTCACTGGGTACAAGATGACCATCCCAAAGGGCTGGTAGGGGGGGGGGTACACTGGATAAAAGATGGCCGTCCCAAAGGTTGGTGGGGGGGTGTACACTGGATATAACATTTAACATTAGACCTACTAGATGTTTTAGTCCTTCTAGTTGTTGTAGTCCTTCTAGATGTTTTTGTCCTTCTAGATTAACGGTTAAACAGATCCCTCAGTCCAGTCCTGAAAGTGTTAAACAGATCCCTCAGTCCAGTCCTGAACGTGTTAAACAGATCCCTCAGTCCAGTCCTGAAACGGTTAAACAGATCCATCTCTCTCAGTCGTAATGTCGTGGTCCTCAGGGATCCACCAGGGATCTATACCTTTGACATGTGTCTTTCATTTAGTCCACTACAACGCAGGCAGAACATCTGATGTCCCAATACACTGACGAAGAGGAACATGTGTGTATGGCTGTGTCCCACATGGAACTCTATTCCCTACATACAATAGTGCACCACTTTTAACCAGAGCCCCATGGGCGCTATGGGGCCTGGTCTAAAGTAGTGCACTAAATAGGGAATAGGGTACCCTTTGGAACTCAAGCTATATTATATCCCCATGACTGTGTGTGTGTGTGTGTGTGTGTGTGTGTGTGTATGTGGTGGAACATGTTCACACTGACAATGTTCCGGAGAGAGTGTGAACATGAGTGCAAGTGTGTGTGTGTGTGTGTGTGTGTGTGTGTGGTGGAACATGTTCACACTGACAATGTTCCGGAGAGAGTGTGAACATGAGTGCAAGTATGTGTGTGTGTGTGTGTGTGTGTGTGTGTGTGTGTGTGTGTGTGTGTGTGTGTGTGTGTGTGTGTGTGTGTGTGTGTGTGTGTGTGTGTGTGTCTGTGTGTGTGTGTGTGTGTGTGTGTGTATTCTCACGTGGCTCACTCCTAATGTTTAACCCTCTGTGTGATAACCCGCTAACCGGGTCATTTATGTTCTTTAGAACACACACATTCCTCTGGGCATCTCATGTTTCCTCATTTAAGGTGTCAGTTTACACTGTAATCTTTCATTCTCTACGCTGGTAAATAAGCACTTTGTCATGTCGGGTTTAGCCTGACAACCTTAACTACTACCTTAACTTTTACTATCTATGGTCCTTACAATACCATCTGAGGGATAGAAGGAGAGAGAGGGGGACAATGGAGAGAGAGAGAGAGAGAGGGGAGAAAGTAGTGGGAGATAAATGAGAGGAAGATGGGAGATGAGAGAAAGAAGAGGGAGATGAGAAAGGAGAGGGAGATGAGAGAAAGGAGAGGGAGATGAGAGAAAGGAGAGGGAGATGAGATGAGACGAGAGATGAGAGAAAGGAGAGGGAGAATAGAGAAAGGAGAGGGAGATGAGATGGAGACGAGAGATGAGAGAAAGGAGAGGGAGATGAGAGAAAGGAGAGGGAGATGAGAGAAAGGAGAGGGAGATGAGAGATGAGAGAAAGGAGAGGGAGATGGGAGATGAGAGAAAGGAGAGGGAGATGGGAGATGAGAGAAAGGAGAGGGAGATGGGAGATGAGAGAAAGGAGAGGGAGATGGGAGATGAGAGAAAGGAGAGGGAGATGGGAGATGAGAGAAAGGAGAGGGAGATGGGAGATGAGAGAAAGGAGAGGGAGATGAGAGAAAGGAGAGGGAGATGGGAGATAAGAGATGAGAGAAAGGAGAGGGAGATGGGAGATAAGAGATGAGAGAAAGGAGAGGGAGATGGGAGATGAGAGAAAGGAGAGGGAGATGTTTGACCGGGCCCCTAAATGAAAGACACATGTTAGAGTTATAGATCCCTGGTGGATCCCTGAGGACCACGACATTACAACTGAGAGAGATGGATCTGTTTAATCCTTTCAGGACTGGACTGAAGACACATGGCTTGCTAGATCTAAGAAATCCATGGACTCACAGCCCCTGTCTGCTGGGCCTCCTGCTCCTCATAGACAGCCATCTGCTGGAGAGGTAGAGAGAGAGAAGGACAGAGGCGAGAAAGGGAGAAGAGAGAGAGAGAGAGAGAGAGAGAGAGAGATTTTGTTGACACTGTTAATGAAAAGTCAGAGAAGCCTCCAAACACAATCCACGACGATGACAACAGTAGTTGGAAGAGAATTCAATAGGCCTCGGCTACTCAACAGAAGTTTTACATGAACCCATCAAGACCAGACAAAATGAGAAGTCAGACCTCCTTTGTACAATGATTTAAAAAATATTTTTTTATTTAACCTTTATTTAACTAGGCAAGTCAGTTAATAATAACACATTATTATTTACAATGACGGCCTACACCGGCCAAGCCCGGACAACGCTGGGCCAATTGTGCGCCTCCCTATGGGACTCCCAATCAGGGCCAGGGCATCTGTAGTGACGCCTCAAGCCCTGAGATACAGTGCATTAGACAGCGGATCCCAAAATACCAACTGATAAAAGGTAAAGCATGACTTTTCAAACAACTTGAGACAACGGAACTATTGAAATAACAAAAGCTTTAATAATATTTCACTGAAGGGTTACAACAGGAGAAATGACAAGGACCACTTTATTCATTAGCTTTCTGTCTTCCTTCTTGAGCAATACTGTATCAAACAGCAGTACAGGACTGGCAAATCACACAAAGAAGAAAAACAGCAGTACAGGACTGGCAAATCACACAAAGAAGAAAACCACAATACTACTGTGGGTGGATTGAGAGGGAAGGAATAAATAAAAGGTCCTCTGAATCTTACTGGATACTCAAGACATAGGATTACTAATAACAGCTAATATGAACCTAACGAATATACCACAGCCTACCCAATATACCACATCCTACCCAATATACCACATCCTACCCAATATACCACATCCTACCCAATATACCACATCCTACTCAATATACCACATCCTACCCAATATACCACATCCTACCCAATATACCACATCCTACCCAATATACCACATACTACCCAATATACCACAGCCTACCCAATATACCACAGCCTATCCAATAAATCACAGTCCACAGCCTACCCAATATACCACAGCCTACCCAATATACCACATCCTACCGAATATACCACATCCTACCGAATATACCACAGCCTACCCAATATACCACATCCTACCGAATATACCACATCCTACCGAATATACCACAGCCTACCAAATATACCACATCCTACCCAATATACCACATCCTACCCAATATACCACATCCTAACCAATATACCACATCCTACCCAATATACCACAGCCTACCCAATATACCACATCATACCCAATATACCATATCCTACCCAATATACCACATCCTACCCAATATACCACATCCTACCGAATATACCACATCCTACCCAATATACCACATCCTACCCAATATACCACATCCTACCGAATATACCACATCCTACCCAATATACCACATCCCACTCAATATACCACAGCCTAACCAAAATACCACATCCTACCCAATATACCACATCCTACCCAATATACCACAGCCTACCCAATATACCACATCCTACCCAATATACCACATACTACCCAATATACCACAGCCTACCCAATATACCACAGCCTATCCAATAAATCACAGTCCACAGCCTACCCAATATACCACAGCCTACCCAATATACCACAACCTACCCAATATACCACATCCTACCCAATATACCACATCCTACCCAATATACCACATACTACCCAATATACCACAGCCTACCCAATATACCACATCCTACCCAATATACCACATACTACCCAATATACCACATCCTACCCAATATACCACTTCATACCCAATATACCACATCCTACCTAATATACCACTTCTTACCCAATGTACCACAGCCTACCCAATATACCACATCCTAACCAATATACCACATCCTACCCAATATACCACAGCCTACCCAATATACCACATCCTACCCAATATACCAGAGCCTACCCAATATACCACAGCCTACCCAAGATACCACAGCCTACCCAATACACCAGAGCCTACCCAATATACCACAGCCTACCCAATATACCACATCCTACCCAATATACCACATCCTACCCAATATACCATAACCTACCCAATATACCACAGCCTACAGCCAACACAATATACAACACCCTACCCAATATACCACAGCCTACACAATATACCATAACCTACCCAATATACCACATCCTACCCAATATACCATAACCTACCCAATATACCACAGCCTACAGCCTACACAATATACAACATCTTACCCAATATACCACAGCCTACACAATATACCATAACCTACCCAATATACCACATCCTACCCAATATACCATAACCTACCCAATATACCACAGCATACAGCCTACACAATATACCACATCCTACCAAATATACCACAACCTACACAATATACCATAACCTACCCAATATACCACATCCTACCCAATATACCATAACCTACCCAATATACCACAGCCTACAGCCTACACAATATACAACATCCTACCCAATATACCACAGCCTACCAAATATACAGCAGCCTACCCAATATACCACAGCCTACCCAATATACCACATCCGTCCCAATATACCACAGCCTACCCAATATACCACAGCCTACCCAATATACCACAGCCTACCCAATATACCACAGCCTACCCAATATACCACATCCTACACAATATACCACATCCTACACAATATACCACATCCTACCCAATATACCACATACTACCCAATATACCACAGCCTACCCAATATACCACATCCTACCCAATATACCACATACTACCCAATATACCACATCCTACCCAATATACCACTTCATACCCAATATACCACATCCTACCTAATATACCACTTCTTACCCAATGTACCACAGCCTACCCAATATACCACATCCTAACCAATATACCACATCCTACCCAATATACCACATCCTACCCAATATACCACATCATACCCAATATACCACTTCATACCCAATATACCACAAACTACCCAATATACCACTTCATACCCAATGTACCACAGCCTACCCAATATACCACATCCTACCCAATATACCACATCCTACCCAATATACCATAACCTACCCAATATACCACAGCCTACAGCCAACACAATATACAACACCCTACCCAATATACCACAGCCTACACAATATACCATAACCTACCCAATATACCACATCCTACCCAATATACCATAACCTACCCAATATACCACAGCCTACAGACTACACAATATACAACATCCTACCCAATATACCACAGCCTACACAATATACCATAACCTACCCAATATACCACATCCTACCCAATATACCATAACCTACCCAATATACCACAGCCTATACCACAGCCTACAGCCAACACAATATACAACACCCTACCCAATATACCACAGCCTACACAATACACCAAACATGTGGAAGAAGGTGCTCTGGTCAGATGAAACCAAAATTGAACTTTTTGGCAACAATGCAAAACGTTATGTTTGCCGTAAAAGCAACACACCATCCCCACTGTCAAACATGGGGGTGGCAGCATCATGGTTTGGGCCTGCTTTTCTTCAGCAGGGACAGGGAAGATGGTTAAAATTGATGGGAAGATGGATGGAGCCAAATACAGGACCATTCTGGAAGAAAACCTGATGGAGTCTGCAAAAGACCTGAGACTGGGATGGAGATTTGTCTTCCAACAAGACAATGATCCAAAACATAAAGCAAAATCTACAATGGAATGGTTCAAAAATAAACATATCCAGGTGTTAGAATGGCCAAGTCAAAGTCCAGACCTGAATCCAATCGAGAATCTGTGGAAAGAACTGAAAACTGCTGTTCACAAATGCTCTCCATCCAACCTCACTGAGCTCGAGCTGTTTTGCAAGAAGGAATGGGAAAAAACTGATAGAGACATACCCCAAGCGACTTACAGCTGTAATCGCAGCAAAAGGTGGCGCTACAAAGTATTAACTTAAGGGGGCTGAATAATTTTGCACGCCCAATTTTTCAGTTTTTGATTTGTTAAAAAAGTTTGAAATATCCAATAAATGTCGTTCCACTTCATGATTGTGTCCCACTTGTAGTTGATTCTTCACAAAAAAAATACAGTTTTATATCTTTATGTTTGAAGCCTGAAATGTGGCAAAAGGTCGCAAAGTTCAAGGGGGCTGAATACTTTCGCAAGGCACTGTACCTCAGCCTGGACTACCACCAGCCTCATTGTCCAGCCAACCCAATATACCTCAGCCTGGACTAACACCAGCCTCATTGTCCAGCCAACCCAACATACCACAGCCTGGACTACCACCAGCCTACAATATATATTTCAGCCTGGACTACCACCAGCCTACCAGATATACCACAGCCTGGACTACCACCAGCCTACCATATATACAACAGCCTACCCAATATATCTCAGCCTGGACTACCACCAGCCTACCATATATACCAGAACAACATCTCAGCCTGGACTACCACCAGTCTCATTGTCCCAAACCTCACATCCTGCTCGCTCCATCACCTTTCTTCCTGTATAAGTGGGTGTCATGCTCTTTTAAATAAATCAGCTGCCTTTCACATTAATAATATCTCAATCTATTCCACCATCACTTTCACTAACTCTCCCACCGATACCAAGCACAGCCTGGCCCTGTCCAAGTCCCCCCCCCCCCCTTCCCTCTCCTGTCTTTCTGGCTAGGGCATGATCAATGTGAATGGCTGCTGATTTATTTAGAAAGGGATTAAACCCACATCCTGCATGCCAGCTTGGGGGGGGGCACAACAAATGTCATCAATCTGCACTGGCAGCCACGGTGTGTGTGTGTGTGTGTGTGTGTGTGTGTGTGTGTGTGTGTGTGTGTGTGTGTGTGTGTGTGTGTGTGTGTGTGTGCCTGCCTTCGTTCCAGACCCAAGGTTCTCTCTGTCTGATGTCTCATTTATTGTAAACAGAATGGTGGGCCCTCCCAGAAAGCCTCCCCTCCGTCTGTCTAGAGCCCAGAGAGGTGATCCCATTCTCTCTTACTATTACAACTCAACACTCTCCCTGCTTGAAAACAACAACACATTAGGATGCAGATCGACACCTGAATTCTTGGATGAGGTCACAACATGCATCCACACTAAAGTTACAAGGCAAAAAATAGCCTAAACTTTCTCTCCTCACTCCTTAAAAACCTCTTGAATAGAATATTCTAGAATATAATAAAATCTCTCTTTTCACCTAAAACTTCTCAGCTCCCCTCCTGTGACTGTGATTCTGTGATGCCAATAGTTTAGGGGCTTCACACTTTCAGACCCAGAATATCCGAGGCAGTTATTAGGGCCACGTTAGCCCTAATAGCCAAGGTAGGCCTGATAGCCACGTTAGCCCTAATAGCCATGTTAGCCCTAATAGCCATGTTAGCCCTAATAGCCACATTAGGCCTGATAGCCACGTTAGCCCTGATAGCCACGTTAGCCCTAATAGCCATGTTAGCCAAGATAGGCACGTCAGCCCTAATAGTCACGTTAGGCCTGATAGCCACGTTAGCCCTGATAGCCACGTTAGCCCTAATAGCCACGTTAGGCCTGATAGCCACATTAGGCCTGATAGCCACGTTAGGCCTGATAGCCACGTTAGGCCAGATAGCCACGTTAGGCCTGAAAGCCACGTTAGGCCTGATAGCCACGTTAGCCCTAATAGCCACGTTAGCCCTAATAGCCATGTCAGCCCTAATAGCCGCGTTAGGCCAGATAGCCACGTTAGCCCTAATAGCCATGTTAGCCTTGATAGCCACATTAGGCCAGATAGCCACGTTAGCCCTGATAGCCACGTTAGGCCTGATAGCCATGTTAGGCCTGATAGCCACGTTAGCCCAGATAGCCACGTTAGCCCTAATAGCCACGTTAGGCCTGATAGCCACATTAGGCCTGATAGCCACGTTAGGCCTGATAGCCACGTTAGGCCAGATAGCCACGTTAGGCCTGAAAGCCACGTTAGGCCTGATAGCCACGTTAGCCCTAATAGCCACGTTAGCCCTAATAGCCATGTCAGCCCTAATAGCCGCGTTAGGCCAGATAGCCACGTTAGCCCTAATAGCCATGTTAGCCTTGATAGCCACATTAGGCCAGATAGCCACGTTAGCCCTGATAGCCACGTTAGGCCTGATAGCCATGTTAGGCCTGATAGCCACGTTAGCCCAGATAGCCACATTAGCCCTTATAGCCACGTTAGCCCTGATAGCCACGTTAGGCCTGATAGCCACGTTAGCTCTAATAGCCACGTTAGCTCTAATAGCCATGTTAGCCCTAATAGCCACGTTAGCCCTAATAGCCACGTTAGCCCTAATAGCCACGTTAGCTCTAATAGCCACGTTAGCCCTAATAGCCACGTTAGCCCTAATAGCCACGTTAGCTCTAATAGCCATGTTAGCCCTAATAGCCACGTTAGCCCTAATAGCCACGTTAGCCCTAATAGCCACGTTAGCTCTAATAGCCATGTTAGCCCTAATAGCCACGTTAGCCCTAATAGCCACGTTAGCCCTAATAGCCACGTTAGCTCTAATAGCCACGTTAGCCCTAATAGCCACGTTAGCCCTAATAGCCACGTTAGCCCTAATAGCCACGTTAGCCCTAATAGCCACGTTAGCCCTAATAGCCACGTTAGGCCTGATAGCCACGTTAGGCCAGATAGCCACGTTAGGCCTGAAAGCCACGTTAGGCCTGATAGCCACGTTAGCCCTAATAGCCACGTTAGCCCTAATAGCCATGTCAGCCCTAATAGCCGCGTTAGGCCAGATAGCCACGTTAGCCCTAATAGCCATGTTAGCCTTGATAGCCACATTAGGCCTGATAGCCACGTTAGCCCTGATAGCCACGTTAGGCCTGATAGCCATGTTAGGCCTGATAGCCACGTTAGCCCAGATAGCCACATTAGCCCTTATAGCCACGTTAGCCCTGATAGCCACGTTAGGCCTGATAGCCACGTTAGCTCTAATAGCCACGTTAGCTCTAATAGCCATGTTAGCCCTAATAGCCACGTTAGCCCTAATAGCCACGTTAGCCCTAATAGCCACGTTAGCTCTAATAGCCACGTTAGCCCTAATAGCCACGTTAGCCCTAATAGCCACGTTAGCTCTAATAGCCATGTTAGCCCTAATAGCCACGTTAGCCCTAATAGCCACGTTAGCCCTAATAGCCACGTTAGCTCTAATAGCCATGTTAGCCCTAATAGCCACGTTAGCCCTAATAGCCACGTTAGCCCTAATAGCCACGTTAGCCCTAATAGCCACGTTAGCTCTAATAGCCACGTTAGCCCTAATAGCCACGTTAGCCCTAATAGCCACGTTAGCCCTAATAGCCACGTTAGCCCTAATAGCCACGTTAGCCCTAATAGCCACGTTAGCCCTAATAGCCACGTTAGGCCTGATAGCAATTAATATACAAGCTCCATATATATATACTTGGTGTTCTTTTACACAGACAGCCCAAGTCTGACCTTATTTTTCCACTAATTGGTCTTTTGACCAACCACATCAGATCTCTTCACATCAGATCTTTTTCAGAGCTGATCTGATTGGTCAAAAGACCAATTAGTGTAAAAAAAAAAATTGTAACGTGTAAACGCAGAAAACAAATGAAACAGACATGAATTCATCTCTGTCTGTAATTGAGCGTGCATTTGTTTCTTAAACTGCAATCAGATGAGCGCGAGAGAGAGAGAGAGAGAGAGAGAGAGAGAGAGAGAGAGAGAGAGAGAGAGAGGTGGAGAGCAGAGGAAAGTGAGTTTGGAGAGCCAGGTGTGTCGGTCTCAGGAAGACTAACTCAATAGACAGTCATTTTACACGCTATTTAATGACTGAGCTAGCTACCTCTCCACGACACACACGGCATGTCCTCTCCCTCCCTCTCCCCCTCTCGCTCTCTCTCTCTCTAGTTCTGTCTCTCTCGCTCAATTCAATTCAATATAATGGGCTTTATTGACATAGTAAACATATGTTTACATTGCCAAAGCAAGTGAAATAGATAAAAAAAATTAACAATCAGAAATTAACAGTATCAAAAGAATAGAGACATTTCAAATGTTTGATTATGGCTATGTAGTGGAAAAATACAGAGTGACTTAACACTGACTTAACACAGACATCTATACCAAATATACAGCCCTCCGGACAATACCAAATATACAACCCTCCGTACAATACCAAATATACAGGGAGAGGACATGCCGTGTGTGCCCTCCGGACAATACCAAATATACAGCCCTCCGGACAATACCAAATATACAGCCCTCCGGATGTATATTTGGTATTGTCCGGAGGGCTGTATATTTGGTATTGTCCGGAGGGCTATCAGGCCGGAGAGAATATTATCTCTTTGTATCTTAGCCTCTTAATAATTGCAGAACTGTTATCTTGGACACATGGGACATAGCATTCCTAGACATATGTGACTTATAGCATTCCTAGACACATGTGACTTATAGCATTCCTAGACATATGTGACTTATAGCATTCCTAGACATATGTGACTTATAGCATTCCTAGACACATGTGACTTATAGCATTCCTAGACACGTGACTTATAGCATTCCTAGACATATGTGACTTATAGCATTCCTAGACACATGTGACTTATAGCATTCCTAGACACATGTGACTTATAGCATTCCTAGACACATGTGACTTACAGCATTCCTAGACATATGTGACTTATAGCATTCCTAGACATATGTGACTTATAGCATTCCTAGACACATGTGACTTATAGCATTCCTAGACACGTGACTTATAGCATTCCTAGACATATGTGACTTATAGCATTCCTAGACACGTGACTTATAGCATTCCTAGACATATGTGACTTATAGCATTCCTAGACACATGTGACTTATAGCACTCCTAGACACATGTGACTTATAGCATTCCTAGACACGTGACTTATAGCATTCCTAGACATATGTGACTTATAGCATTCCTAGACACATGTGACTTATAGCATTCCTAGACACATGTGACTTATAGCATTCCTAGACACATGCAACTTATTGCATTCCTAGACACATGTGACTTATAGCATTCCTAGACATATGTGACTTATAGCATTCCTAGACATATGTGACTTATAGCATTCCTAGACACATGTGACTTATAGCATTCCTAGACACGTGACTTATAGCATTCCTAGACATATGTGACTTATAGCATTCCTAGACACGTGACTTATAGCATTCCTAGACATATGTGACTTATAGCATTCCTATACACATGTGACTTATAGCATTCCTAGACACATGTGACTTATAGCATTCCTAGACACATGTGACTTACAGCATTCCTAGACATATGTGACTTATAGCATTCCTAGACATATGTGACTTATAGCATTCCTAGACACATGTGACTTATAGCATTCCTAGACACGTGACTTATAGCATTCCTAGACATATGTGACTTATAGCATTCCTAGACACGTGACTTATAGCATTTCTAGACATATGTGACTTATAGCATTCCTAGACACATGTGACTTATAGCACTCCTAGACACATGTGACTTATAGCATTCCTAGACACGTGACTTATAGCATTCCTAGACATATGTGACTTATAGCATTCCTAGACACATGTGACTTATAGCATTCCTAGACACATGCAACTTATTGCATTCCTAGACACATGTGACTTATAGCATTCCTAGACATATGTGACTTATAGCATTCCTAGACATATGTGACTTATAGCATTCCTAGACACATGTGACTTATAGCATTCCTAGACACGTGACTTATAGCATTCCTAGACATATGTGACTTATAGCATTCCTAGACACGTGACTTATAGCATTCCTAGACATATGTGACTTATAGCATTCCTAGACACATGTGACTTATAGCATTCCTAGACACATGTGACTTATAGCATTCCTAGACACGTGACTTATAGCATTCCTAGACATATGTGACTTATAGCATTCCTAGACACATGTGACTTATAGCATTCCTAGACATATGTGACTTATAGCATTCCTAGACACATGTGACTTATAGCATTCCTAGACACATGTGACTTATAGCATTCCTAGACACATGCAACTTATTGCATTCCTAGACACATGTGACTTATAGCATTCCTAGACACATGTGACGTAGTATTTGGATGTGACGTAGTACCCCACATATGCTCTTTCTAATTCTCTCTTTCTTTCTCTCTCGGAGGACCTGAGCCCTAGGACCATGCCCCAGGACTACCTGACATGATGACTCCTTGCTGTCCCCAGTCCACCTGGCTGTGCTGCTGCTCCAGTTTCAACTGTTCTGCCTTATTATTATTTGACCATGCTGGTCATTTATGAACATTTGAACATCTTGGCCATGTTCTGTTATAATCTCCACCCGGCACAGCCAGAAGAGGACTGGTCACCCCACATAGCCTGGTTCCTCTCTAGGTTTCTTCCTAGGTTTTGGCCTTTCTAGGGAGTTTTTCCTAGCCACCGTGCTTCTACACCTGCATTGCTTGCTGTTTGGGGTTTTAGGCTGTGTTTCTGTACAGCACTTTGAGATATCAGCTGATGTACGAAGGGCTATATAAATACATTTGATTTGATTTAATTTGACACACTGTCAGAGCCCAGGTCTGACAGAATCTGTGGAGAAAATCTAGGTGCTGCGCCACATACTCTCACTACTGGTGTCCCCCAGGGCTTGGCTCTATGGCCCTCTCCTGTTCTCTTTTTACACCAAGTCACCAGGTTCCGTCATATCCTCACATGATCTCTCCTCTCACTGCTATGAGGATGACACCCAACTACTTTTCTCCTTCCCCCCGTTCTGACACCTAGGTGGCGACACGCATGCCTCTCTGCGTGCCTGGCAGATATCTCAGCTTGGATGTCGGCCCGGCACCCCAAGCTCAACCTTGATAAAATGGAGCCTCTTTTCCTCCCGGGGAAGGCCTGCCCGATCCAAGACCTCTCCATCACTGTTGACAACTCTGTGGTGTCCCCCTCTCAGAGTGTAAAGAACCTTGATCATGATCCTGGACAACACCCTGTCGTTCTCTGCAAACATCCGCAGTGACTCGCTCCTGCAGGTTCAGGCTCTACGAACCTCCCTCACACAGGAAGCGGCGCAGGTCCTAATCCAGGAATTTGTCATCTCCCGTCTAGACTACTGCAACTCTCTGTTGGCTGGGCTCTCAGCTTGTGCAAAACAAGTTTCTCAATTTCTTTTGCATTCACCATCAAACCATTTGCCATTGTTGTTAATTTTCTTAAGTTACAGTATCTGTTGATTTTAATGGTCTCTCCATCCTATAGAAGATGCGAAGGAGACAGTACTGGTTCCATCAGTCTTATTCAGGACCGGAATGTCTACTGCTGGGTTTCTGACAGGTAGCAATTACACTGGGAAGAGGGGAGGAGAGGAGTCAGAGGACATGCCCAAATCTACGGCATGAAGGGGCCAGTTGGGTGAGGATAATGGGGGGCGCCGCAGACAGATAGACATACGTGTGTGTGTAAGAGACAGACAGACAGGTGTGTAACAGGGAACATAACAGGTAAATTCCATCTGACAGAAGAATCAGAGCCTGTCACACACAATAACAGAGGTGTCTGAGCTGAGAGAACAGAGCGAAATACCAACAACAACAAAAAGACAGAGAGAAAGAGTATCAGAGAAATAACAAAATAGAGAGAGATAAATTGAGGTAGAGAGCCCTAGATGCTGACCAGCTGTGACAGGTAACTAACAGCCATAACGGGCTCACTGTTATGATGAATCCTAGTCTAATTATATATTACCAGATGTACTCTGTGTGTGTGTATTATGGATGAGAATGGTTCATCCGTTCATCAAATATTCAAACGGACGTTAATATTTGATCACTTGCGTGAGGATTCATTTTTTTTAAATAAAAAATAAAAATAGGACTTGTCGGAATTAAATTAAATGATCCATTTGACATTATTATATGCAAGTGCAGCAAAATACATTCAATTAGCCTTGCTACTTTAGCTAGATAGCTAGGTAACTTAGCCTTGCTACTTTAGCTAGATAGCTAGGTAACTTATTATTGCTACTTTAGCTAGATAGATAGGTAAAGTGATTGATTACCAACAACGACGATTACCAACAACGGCTTGATTACCAACAACGACGAGACGGCCTACAGGGAGGAGGTGAGGGCCCTCGGAGTGTGGTGTCTGGAAAATAACCTCACACTCAACGTCAACAAAACTAAGGAGATGATTGTGGACTTCAGGAAACAGCAGAGGGAACACCCCCCTATCCACATCGATGGAACAGTAGTGGAGAGGGTAGCAAGTTTTAAGTTCCTCGGCATACACATCACAGACAAACTGAATTGGTCCACTCACACAGACAGCATCGTGAAGAAGGCGCAGCAGCGCCTCTTCAACCTCAGGAGGCTGAAGAAATTCGGCTTGTCACCAAAAGCACTCACAAACTTCTACAGATGCACAATCGAGAGCATCCTGGCGGGCTGTATCACCGCCTGGTATGGCAACTGCACCGCCCTCAACCGTAAGGCTCTCCAGAGGCTAGTGAGGTCTGCACAACGCATCACCGGGGGCAAACTACCTGCCCTCCAGGACACCTACACCACCCGATGTCACAGGAAGGCCATAAAGATCATCAAGGACATCAACCACCCGAGCCACTGCCTGTTCACCCCGCTATCATCCAGAAGGCGAGGTCAGTACAGGTGCATCAAAGCTGGGACCGAGAGACTGAAAAACAGCTTCTATCTCAAGGCCATCAGACTGTTAAACAGCCACCACTAACACTGAGTGGCTGCTGCCAACACACTGACACTGACTCAACTCCAGCCACTTTAATAATGGGAATTGATGGGAAATTATGTAAATATATCACTAGCCACTTTAAACAATGCTACCTTATATAATGTTACTTACCCTACATTATTCATCTCATATGCATACGTATATACTGTACTCTATATCATCGACTGTATCCTTATGTAATACATGTATCACTAGCCACTTTAAACTATGCCACTTTGTTTACATACTCATCTCATTTGTACATACTGTACTCGATACCATCTACTGTATCTTGCCTATGCTGCTCTGTACCATCACTCATTCATATATCCTTATGTACATATTCTTTATCCCCTTACACTGTGTACAAGACAGTAGTTTTGGAATTGTTAGTTAGATTACTTGTTATTACTGCATTGTCGGAACTAGAAGCACAAGCATTTCGCTACACTCGCATTAACATCTGCTAACCATGTGTATGTGACAAATAAAATTTGATTTGATTTGATTTGACTTAGCCTTGCTACTTTAGCTAGATAGCTAGGTAACTTAGCCTTGCTACTTTAGCTAGATAGCTAGGTAACTTAGCCTTGCTACTTTAGCTAGATAGCTAGGTAACTTAGCCTTGCTACTTTAGCTAGATAGCTAGGTAACTTAGCCTTGCTACTTTAGCTAGATAGCTAGGTAACTTAGCCTTGCTACTTTAGCTAGCTAGCTAGGTAACTTAGCCTTGACACTTTAGCTAGATAGATAGGTAACTTAGCATTGACACTTTAGCTAGATAGATAGGTAACTTAGCATTGACACTTTAGCTAGATAGCTAGGTAACTTACCTAGCTATCTAGCTAAAATAGCAAGGCTAACTTAGCCTTGACACTTTAGCTAGATAGCTAGGTAACTTAGCCTTGACACTTTAGCTAGCTAGCTAGGTAACTTGGCCTTGTTGCTTTAGCTAGATAGCTAGGTAACTTAGCCTTGACACTTTAGCTAGCTAGCTAGGTAACTTAGCCTTGTTGCTTTAGCTGGCTAGCTAGGTAACTTAGCCTTAACACTTTAGCTAGCTAGCTAGGTAACTTAGCCTTGTTACTTTAGTTAGTAAGCTGGGTAACTTAGCTGGCTATTGAAGCTAGCTGGCCTCTTTACAACGATTTGATGCAGTCAAAACAGGCACTACCAGATGAAAGATGCTGTGTGGCTCAATTGGTAGAGCATGAAGCTTGCAACGTCATGGTTATGGGTTTGATTCCCATTGGGGACCAGTATGAAAATATATCACTCTCTATTGTAAGTCACTCTGAGTAGGAGCGTCTGCTATATGACGAACATGTCAACTTAAACAACCTAAAGCAGCAAAATGTTTGTCTGACTAGAGTGAGTCGGATTGGCTGCTCCTGTGTTGCCAACTCCTCAGTAAGAAAAGTAGCTATTGGCTGTCCTAAAAGTCACTAAATTATGTTAAATCACTCTCTCTCTCATCAAGTCTCCATTGAAGTGTTTTATTAAAACAAATTTTTAAACTATCTGGATAGCCCCCCAAAACATATCAGGATATTATTTGAATATTTAAATCATTTCAAATGTCCATCCTTAAAATAAACACACAGATACAGTCGATAGTTAACATACCAGTTTTTCAACCACTCCACAAATGTCTTATTAACAAACTATAGTTTTGGCAAGTCGGTTAGGACATCTGCTTTTCCACTTATAATTCCTTGTATCACAATTCCAGTGGGTCAGAAGTTTACATACACTAAGTTGACTGCGCCTTTAAACAGCTTGGAAAATTCCAGACAATATCATGGCTTTAGAAGCTTCTGATTGAGGCTAATTGACATCACTTGAGTCAATTGGAGGTGTACCTGTGGATGTATTTCAAGGCCTACCTTCAAACTCAGTGCCTCTTCGCTTGACATCATGGTAAAATCAAAATAAATCAGTCAAGACCTCAGAAACAAAATTGTGGACCTCCACAAGTCTGGTTCATCCTTGGGAGCAATTTCCAAACGCCTGAAAGTACCACGTTCATCTGTACAAACAATAGTGCGCAAGTATAAACACCATGGGACCACGCAGCCGTCATACCACTCAGGAAGGAGACGCGTTCTGTCTCCTAGAGATTAACGGACTTTGGTGTGAAAAGTGCAAATCAATCCCAGAACAGCAAAGGACCTTGAAAACCTGAAAAGGCCGCTCAGCAAGAAAGAAGCCACTGCTCCAAAACCGTCATAAAAAAAGATAGACTACGGTTTGCAACTGCACATGGTGACAAAGATCGTACTTTTTGGAGGAAAAAGGGGAAGGCTTGCAAGCCAAAGAAAACCATCCCAACTGTGAAGCACGGGGGTGGCAGCATCATGTTGTGGGGGTGCTTTGCTGCAGGAGGGTCTGGTGCACTTCACAAAATAGATGGCATCAAGAGGAGGAAAATTATGTGGATATATTATGTGGATATATTGAAGCAACATCTCAAGACATCAGTCAGGAAGTTAAAGCTTGGTCGCAAATGGGTCTTCCAAATGGACAATGACACCAAGCATACTTCCAAAGTTGTGGCAAAATGGCTTAAGGTCAACAAAGTCTAGGTATTGGAGTGGCCATCACAAAGCCCTGACCTCAATCCTATAGAAAATGTGTGAGCAGAACTGAAAAAGCTTGTGCGAGCAAGGAGGCCTACAAACCTGACTCAGTTACACCAGCTCTGTCAGGAGGAATGGGCCAAAATTCACCCAACTTATTGTGGGAAGCTTGTGGAAGGCTACCCGAAACGTTTGACACAAAGGCAATGCTACTAAATACTAATTGAGTGCATGTAAACTTCTGACCCACTGGGAATGTGATGAAAAAAATCTAATCTGAAATAAATCATTGTCTCTACTATTATTCTGACATTTCACATTCTTAAATTAAAGTGGTGATCCTAACTGACCTAAAACAGGGAATTTTTACTAGGATTAAATGTCAAGAATTGTGAAAACCTGAGTTTAAATTTATTTGGCTATGGTGTATGTAAACTTCCGACTTCAACTGTACATACACACTATTTTTTTACATACACAGTCAGAGACAGACATGCAGCACAGCTAGTACTTCTCTAAAGCTGACAGGCTGCCACTCCAGACATGATGGGATAACAGCTGCACTCCAAAACACTGAGCCCTCTCTCTCTTGCCTAGACATGTACACATGTTCATGAATTACAATAGATGGCTGTAATCACCCCCAGACACGCCTGGCTAACTTGATGGGTCATGTAGTTCTCTCTCTCTCTCTCTCTCTCTTTCTCCCTTTCTCGCCTCCTTCCTTCTCTCTCTCTCTCTGTCTCTCTCTCTCTCTCTCTCTTTCTCTCTCTCTCCCTTTCTCACCTCCTTCCTTCCTTCTCTCTCTCTCTCTCTCTCTCTCTCTCTCTCTCTGTTTCTCTCTCTCTCTCTCTCTCTCTCTGGTCTGCAGTCAATATAACATGATCAGTAGAGGGTTAGAGCAGTGTGTGGTGTGTGTGTGTATGGGTGGGTGTGTGTATGAGCAGACTATGAGAACTGCTCTGAGGACTTAATCTACCAGACTGCTTCCTATTGAAAGTCCAGTGTTTAATTTCCTGTGGGTGAGATTGAGCTATAACATCTCATTTTAATTAGACTAGAGTTTATCAAGATGTAGGAACCAAAATACAAACTGTACAATCATTCTTCAGTCAATATCATCAGTCACATTGGAGAAATGCTGCATGGTAGTCATACCATGTGCCATTATGGACTCAACCAAATGAGTTACTGTCTGAGGTCAGCGATTAATCAGTCACACGCAGCAAAGTCCTCCCTCTCCTCCATCCCTCCCAAAATAACTTGATGATCAACTTTTCTGTTCTTTTGTTTAGATATTTCACAATTACCACTCCAGATTGTGTGGGGCTCCAGAGTGGCACAGCAGTATAACGCACTGCATCTCAGTGCTAGAGGCGTCACTACAGACCCTGGTTCCATCCAGGGCTGTACCACAACCAGCTGTGAACGGGAGTCCCATAGGGCGGCGAACAATTGGCCCAGCCTCGCCAGCGATTGGCCGGTGTAGGGCGTCATTGTAAAATAAGAATTTGTTCTTAACTGATTTGCCTAGTTAAATAAAGGTTACATTTAAAAAAGATATATTAAAAGTAAGATAGAGTAAGACAGGACTGGAGATGAACTGTAGATCAGCTTCCTTCTCCTTCAAACGGTGAAAGGTTTTTGATCACTACAGCCCTCTCGGCTCTGTCTAACTGGAAATCAATCTTGAGGTCTGTGCTGTGCTGTGCAGTAGTAAGACTGACCCAGTTCACAGGAGCTGGAGCTGGGTCAGGAGCTGGAGCAGGAGCTGGAGCAGGAGCAGGAGCTGGAGCAGGAACAGGAGCAGGAGCTGGGTCAGGAGCTGGAGCAGGAACAGGAGCAGGAGCTGGAGCAGGAACAGGAGCAGGAGCAGGAGCTGGAGCAGGAACAGGAGCAGGAGCTGGAGCAGGAGCTGGAGCAGGAACAGGAACAGGAACAGGAGCAGGAGCAGGAGCACAAGCAGGAGCAGGAGCAGGAGCAGGAGCAGGAGCAGGAGCAGGAGCTGGAGCTGGAGCTGGAGCAGGAGCTGGAGCTGGAGCAGGAGCAGGAGCAGGAGCAGGAGCAGGAGCAGGAGCAGGAGCTGGGTCAGTCTGGGTGGAGTAAACACATCAACTATGATGTCTTTGTCACGTCCTGACCTTAGTTCCTTTTGTATATTTCTATTTTAGGTTGGTCAGGGCGTGTGTTGGGGTGGGCATTCGATGTTTTTGTTCTATGTTGAGTATTTCTATGTGTTTGGCCTGGTATGGTTCCCAATCAGAGGCTTTTCGTTGTCTCTGATTGAGAACCATACTTAGGCAGCCTGTTTTCCCACTCTTGTTTGTGGGTGGTTATTTTCTGTATCTGTGTGTCTGCACCAGACAGAACTGTTTCGTTTGTTTTGTTGTTGTTTTGCTTTGTTGTTTTTTTTGTTCTAGTGTTCAGTTTCTTTATTAAATATACCATGAACACGTTGGTCTTCCACCTACGAATATCGTTACAGTCTTTAACATGTTGCTGTAAAACACTGGGGTTATGAACCAAAATGGCACCATATTCCCTATAGGTCCCTGGTCTAAAGTACCAGAGCTACGCCAGATAACAGGGGAATACGGTGTCATTTAGGACATAGGGTTGGAAGAGGAGATCCTCCTATAGCCTTCAAATAAAGTCATAAATGGCAGAAAGCAAAGCCGTCGCTCATCAGCGCGGTTCAGCAACACCCACAACAAAGACAGCAATATTACCACACAGGCTGTGAGAGAGAGAGAGAGAGAGAGAGAGAGAGAGAGAGAGAGAGAGAGAGAGAGAGAGACAGTGACAGAGAGAGAAAGAGAAAGTGACAGAGAGAGAGAGAGAGAGAGACATAGAGAGAGACAGAGAGAGAGAGGTAGAGAGAGAGAACTACCTGACCCATCAAGTTAGCCAGGTGTGTCTGGTGGTCTATTGTAATTCATGTGTCTACAGCCATCTATTGTAATTCATGAACATGTGTACACGTCTAGGCAATAGTGACCCCAGAAGCATTTCTTTCCCACGACCAATTTAGACAAGTGTGTCTGGGTAACCGGCATCTAATAGTTATATAATATTTGTATCTGGACACTTACCGTTTTTGATATTTCTACAATGGAAATATGTAAGTTACCATTCCACTGTACCGTTTACACCTTCTGTGTCCTGCTCATGTGACAAATAAACGTATATTTTATTTGATATAGTGTTAAACAGAGGCGGTTGTCACGTTCGTTTAGAGACCAAGGTGCAGCGTCGTAGGCGTACATTATACGTTTATTAAATGAACACCGAAAAAAAAAAGAACGAATAATAAAGTTTTGTAGCGCTAACACAGCAACTAACCAAAAAACAAGATCCCACAAACAACAGGTGGAAAAAAAAGGGCTGCCTAAGTATGACGATAGACAGCTGCCCCTGATTGGGAACGATACCCGGCCAACAAAGAAATAGAAAAACTAGAATGCCCACCCCACATCACACCCTGACCTAACCAAATAGAGAAATAAAACGTCTCTCTAAGGTCAGGGCGTGACAACGGTAATGTGAAGAACAACATGACCTGCATCGAAGGACTAGATCAAGTGTGCAAAAGCTTATGAGGGTGTGAACGATGCTGAAGGGGCGGAGCTAAAACTTAAGAGGGTGTGAACGATGCTGAATGGGTGGGGCTAAAGAAGAGCTCTCCAGTTGTAACCAAAACATTCAAGGGCCAAAAGTGAGTTTACAAATTTATCAACATTCAAAGCAGAATAAGTTTCCCATTGTTCCTCAACTACAGTGATATACCATGTTGTAGCTCTGAGTCTCTACTTTTATCCAGTGTAAAAAACACCATTTCACATTATGCTACATAAGACCGAATCTAGGTGGTCGGTCACAGACGTGCTGCTCATCTCTGAATCTACTTCCTGTGTAGCAAATAACTACATACACTGACTGTACAAAACATTCCATGACAGACTGACCAGGTGAATCCAGGTGAACGATAGGATCCCTTATTGATTGTCACTTGTTAAATCCACTTCAATCATTGTGGACGAAGGGGAGGAGAATGAATGAAAAATGTATGGATTTTTAAGCCTTGAGACAAATGAGACTTGGATTGTGTATGTGTTCCATTCAGAGGGTGAATGGGCAAGACAAAATATTTAAGGGCTTTAAGGGGTATCAGATGCACCGGTAGGTGTCAAGAACAGCAACGCTGCTGGATTTTTCACGTTCAAAAGTTTGTTCTTAATGTTTTGTGCAATCAATGTAGTAACGCTGTCTACGGTATAGTAATATAGATCCTGGCAGTGTAGTGAACAAGGAGAGGAGGAGACTGGGAGGAGGAATATAGATCCTGGCTGTGTAGTGAACACGGACGGAGAGGAGGAGACTGGGAGGAGGGATATAGATCCTGGCTGTGTAGTGAACACGGAGAGGAGGAGACCGGGAGGAGGGATATAGATCCTGGCTGTGTAGAGAACAAGGAGAGGAGGAGACTGGGAGGAGGGATATAGATCCTGGCTGTGTAGTGAACAAGGAGAGAAGGAGACTGGGAGGAGGGATATAGATCCTGGCTGTGTAGTGAACAAGGAGAGGAGGAGACTGGGAGGAGGGATATAGATCCTGGCTGTGTAGTGAACAAGGAGAGAAGGAGACTGGGAGGAGGGATATAGATCCTGGCTGTGTAGTGAACAAGGAGAGGAGGAGACTGGGAGGAGGGATATAGATCCTGGCTGTGTAGTGAACAAGGAGAGGAGGAGACTGGGAGGAGGGATATAGATCCTGGCTGTGTAGTGAACAAGGAGAGGAGGAGACTGGGAGGAGGGATATAGATCCTGGCTGTGTTGTGAACCAGGAGAGGAGGAGACTGGGAGGAGGGATATAGATCCTGGCTGTGTAGTGAACAAGGAGAGGAGGAGACTGGGAGGAGGGATATAGATCCTGGCTGTGTAGTGAACAAGGAGAGGAGGAGACTGGGAGGAGGGATATAGATCCTGGCTGTGTAGTGAACCAGGAGAGGAGGAGACTGGGAGGAGGGATATAGATCCTGGCTGTGTAGTGAACAAGGAGAGGAGGAGACTGGGAGGAGGGATATAGATCCTGGCTGTGTTGTGAACCAGGAGAGGAGGAGACTGGGAGGAGGGATATAGATCCTGGCTGTGTAGTGAACACGGAGAGGAGGAGACTGGGAGGAGGAGGTGGATAATGGTTTCATTACTTAAGATGGTTATGGTCTTTATGGTTTTAGTATCTAGTTCAGGAAAACATCAATACTTAGGTGTGTTCTTATTGTCTCACTGCTAATCAAAACGATCACCGATGATTGATTACACTCAACAGATCAATAGAATGCTAATCAACCAAATGAACTGTCCGTCCGTCTGTCTCTCTGTCCGTCTGTCTGTCTGTCTGTCTGTCTGTCTGTCCGCCTGTCTCTCTGTCTGTCTGTCTGTCTCTCTGTCCGTATGTCTGTCTGTCTCTCTGTCTGTCTGTCTCTCTGTCCGTCTGTCTGTCTGTCCGTCGTAGTTCAGTGGTTGCATGCAGACTTCTACATATGCATAGGCTATAGGCCTGCACTAAGTCTCATAATATACCCAACACAGTGCACAACATATATCCAGACCCCTAGTGCACTACATAAGGAATAGGCGGCCATTGGGGACACAGGCCCCACTGGCTGTATGAATTGGATTTTCCCTCCAGTCCACATTAACATAAATGGGGCATGAATCTGTGTGCTTCAGGTTTTACCCATGTCAGCAAAACCAAGCCAACGACAGCAGCTTCATTACTGAAACCACAAAGGCTGTTATGCTGTTACAACTGGGGAATGAAGACTGGGTTGGGGAGCAAAGCCAAGGCTGCTGTTAGATGACTAACTGTGGGTTATGAGACAGAGCAAGGCTGCTGTTAGAATACTAACTGTGGGTTATGAGACAGAGCGAGGCTGGTCTTGGATTACTAACTGTGGGTTATGAGACAGAGCAAGGCTGCTGTTAGAATACTAACTGTGGGTTATGAGACAGAGCGAGGCTGGTCTTGGATTACTAACTGTGGGATATGAGACAGAGCAAGGCTGCTGTTAGAATACTAACTGTGGGTTATGAGACAGAGCGAGGCTGGTCTTGGATTACTAACTGTGGGTTATGAGACAGAGCAAGGCTGCTGTTAGAATACTAACTGTGGGTTATGAGACAGAGCGAGGCTGGTCTTGGATTACTAACTGTGGGTTATGAGACAGAGCAAGGCTGCTGTTAGAATACTAACTGTGGGTTATGAGACAGAGCGAGGCTGGTCTTGGATTACTAACTGTGGGTTATGAGACAGAGCGAGGGTGGTCTTGGATTACTAACTGTGGGTTATGAGACAGAGCGAGGCTGGTCTTGGATTACTAACTGTGGGTTATGAGACAGAGCGAGGCTGGTCTTGGATTACTAACTGTGGGTTATGAGACAGAGCGAGGCTGCTGTTAGATGACTAACTGTGGGTTATGAGACAGATCAAGGCTGCTGTTAGATGACTAACTGTGCGTTATGAGACAGAGCAAGGCTGCTGTTAGATGACTAACTGTGGGTTATGAGACAGATCAAGGCTGCTGTTAGATGACTAACTGTGCGTTATGAGACAGAGCGAGGGTAAACGTTTTGCTCAGTGTTATCTGCTGTGTATTTCTCTACAGGTGAGTGAAGAGGTTTGCTAACCAGTTTAAAAAAAAAAAAAACAGAGCTCATGTTTTTGTCACGACGTGTAGCCTGCAACTCAAACTCAGAAGGGAAGGACACCTAGAACTGAACAGAACCGTTCCTGTACTGTGGAAGTCCAGAGAACAGTGACAATAACTGACATGGCAGTGTTTCGTATTGTAGGCCAGGGATGGGCAACTGGTGGTGGCTACCGGTCCTGGCTACCGGTCCTGGCTACCGGTCCTGGTTACCGGTCCTGGCTACCGGTCCTGGTTACCGGTCCTGGCTACCGGTCCTGGTTACCGGTCCTGGCTACCGGTCCTGGCTACTGGTCCTGGCTACCGGTCCTGGTTACCGGTCCTGGCTACCGGTCCTGGTTACCGGTCCTGGCTACCGGTCCTGGCTACCGGTCCTGGTTACCGGTCCTGGCTACCGGTCCTGGTTACCGGTCCTGGCTACCGGTCCTGGCTACTGGTCCTGGCTACCGGTCCTGGTTACCGGTCCTGGCTACCGGTCCTGGTTACCGGTCCTGGCTACCGGTCCTGGCTACCGGTCCTGGCTACCGGTCCTGGTTACCGGTCCTGGCTACCGGTCCTGGTTACCGGTCCTGGCTACCGGTCCTGGTTACCGGTCCTGGCTACCGGTCCTGGTTACCGGTCCTGGCTACCGGTCCTGGTTACCGGTCCTGGCTACCGGTATAATACATTTAGTTAAGAGAGTTACAGTGCCTTTGGAAAGTATTCAGACCCCTTGACGTTTTTCCACATTTTGTTACTTTACAGCCTTATTCTAAAAATGATTAAACCATTTTCCCCTCTCTCGACCAGTTTCACATGTAATGCTTTTCCAACATTCTTGAAGGAGATCCCACATATGCTGAGCACTTGTTGGCAGCTTTTCCTTCACTCTGAGGTCCGATACATCCCAAACCTTCTCAATTTTGTTAAGATCAGGAGATTGTGGAGGCCAGGTCATCTGATGCAGCACTCCATCACTCTCCTTCTTGGTCAAATAGCCCTGACACAGCCTGGAGGTGTGTTGGGTCATTGTTCTGTTGAAAAACAAATGATACTCCCACTAAGCCCAAACCAGATGGTAAGGCGTATCACTGCAGAATGCTGTGATAGCCATGCTGGTTGAATTCTAAATAAATCACAGACAGTGTCACCAGCAAAGCACCCTCATCCATTCACCCACACTGCAGATTTCCACCTTGTCTAATGTCCATTGCTCGTGTTTCTTGGCCCAAGAAAGTCTCTTCTTATTGGTGTCCTTTAGTAGTGGTTTCTTTGCAGCAATTGGACCATGAAGGCCTGATTCACGCAGTCTCCTCTGAACAGTTGATGTGTTGATCATCTTAGTCAAGTGTTGAACTGCCTTACTCTACGGCATGGACATATAACTTACTTTTAAAACCATCTTATCATTAAGTTGGTTTTGTAGCACAAATTGGGATATTTCTTTCTTTAATAACTGATATTATGCTTGTCTGTTTGTTTCGTATCTTGTAAAAAAAAAAAAAAGTTAAAAAGCTGTTAAGTTCCTCTGTAAAACTGCACAAACGGATTGATTGTTGACTGTATGTGTGGAGATGTAGACCACTGGCAGACCCCCCCCCCCCCCCCCCCCCCCCCCCACCAAGCATAACGGTTTCCTCAATGACGTCTGATTTCTCAAA